>NC_054834.1:34753804-34911304 GCF_018345385.1 Vulpes lagopus
TAATGTCTAACCTCGCAGGGGAGGGACCAGAGAGGAACGTTCATTTACAAAGATCAGTTATGCTTTTAAAGGCATCTTAATTTGGTGAGTTGGAGAAAGCCAGGCTGCTAATTGATTAGCTTGTTTCTTGACCTGCTAATTGAGACTTGGTCTCTACTCACATGGCTCCTCGGCAGTTCTGGCTTCAGTTGTGTGTCCTGATCTAAGCTTGCCAAAATCAGATGCTTTGGGGTGTAGAGTTAACAATCTGGCAGAGCATCTGGACATGTAATATAGATGCCGTTATGGAAAAATGAGGAACTTCTCTCCCAATTAGAGAAGATTGTGCTGTTGCTTACTCTGTTGTTACAAGCTTGTTCTCTTAAATACCTCCGCTGTTGCATTCCAAAATATAAGACAATTTCTTTTTTTGAAGAGGGAAACCTGTGTATGTTTGAATGCTATGTCTATTATAAATGAATGCTCTCAAGTAAGTGCTCGGTGGTGAGGAGCTGACTCAGTTAACATAGCCCACGTAGGACTAGGTGAAGACGGAGAGAAGGTTCCATGTGGATTTTAACTACCCTCTTCAGAGAGGCGCAGGCCACAATGCAGTTTGCAGAAGGGATGGGGTAAATAAAGGGATTTCTGACCGGTTGGCAACCTTTGTTGAACCCTCAGGGTCTCTTGTATGCCCCCATTTGCAGGTAAGGTTTGCTCTGTGTTGTCTTTAGTATCTGCTTTCCGAGTCCTGGGTCTTCTAGGTGGTCGCTGCCTTGCTCTGTGCTTTTACACACACACACACACACACACACACACACACACACACACACACACACACACACACACATACACACACACCCCTGCCAATCATAAGGCAGTAAACATTTGTTTCTCATCTTTTTTTTCTTTATAGATTTTATTTATTTGAGAGAGAGAGAGAGAGAGAGAGAGAGAGAGAGAGAGAGAGAATCTGAAGCTGACTCCGTGCTGAGTACAGAGCCCACATGGGGCTCGATCTCACGACCCTGAGATCATGACCTGAGCTGAAATCAAGAGTTGGATGCTTCACTGACTGAGCCACCCCAGAGCCCCGTTTTTCCATTTTCAAAGCAATCTTTGCACATTACGACAAGAGCAGAGAAAAGAAGTCCCTCAAACCTTTTGAAGTAATTAACAAACCATCAAGTTTTCTTTTTTTGTTTGGGAAAAGAAAATAATAACCTACCCATTTTTGAGGACTAATAAATAGCCTATTTAAAGCATAAAACACAGGGCCTAACCTCCAATAAATGGTTGCACCATTTAATAATTCACATTCTCATGTGTCTCTGCAGGTTTACCACTTTGCTTCTACCCTCCTTCTCCTCCACCCCTTTCCCTCTTCCCCCTCTGTCGCTCCTTCTTTATAACACATAGACTACATATATATAGATTGATAACCAACTTATCAGAGATGTTTTGTCTAGAACATTTGAACCAAGTAATCCTTAGTACGAGAGTGGGACCCCATTTCCCGCTCACTAATTTTTTTGACAATGCCAATTCATCATTTTGTTCCCCTGTCATAGCTTCAGCAAGGGAGCTGGGTCTGGCAATCTGCCTGTCCTCCGTCTTTCCCTCTGATCCCCATTCCCTCCTGGCTTTCCAAATGGCTAATAACTGGAAGGTGCCAAGTTCAGGGAGCCTACGTGCGGATCTCAAAAGATGTGTTTGGGAAACGCTTACAGAGGCAGAACATTCTCAGGATTCTACACAATGAAGCTGACTTGTAAATCACTGGGCACTCAGAGAAATAAAAAGACGCCCAATCTGGGACTACTTTCTCAGCTCCTGCCCCCAATTCCACTTCAGATCACTTCTTATCTGGTTAAGCGGTTTGGTTCAAATTATGATTTGAACTCAAGGATCATTTTGCTCAGAATCGTTTTGTCTGAGGTTGGGGCAGGACGACCTCTGATTTCTCTTCCAACCCTGTGATTCTGTGACTTTTATGAAGAGGAGGAGGAAGACGAGGCCAACAAATGGCATTTACCCTTTTGAAAATTCCCCAAGAACTGCACGACTTCAAGTCTATTTATTCAATTCCTCTGCACGTTGGGTATTCTTTAAACACGTTGTCAGGACAGCCTGGCTCAATGCCTGTATATTTTACTAAGAGGTTGGTGGGCTTATTTGAGTTAGCTCATGTTAGAAGTTTAATTGTTTTTTTCTTATTCGTCCTTTTGCTGGCCACGACTGTATCTAGGAGAATAACGCTTTGTCCAAGCGCCCCTCTCATTCCTCACACACGTGAGATGGGGACTGGGGACGGCTGGTGTTTTTCTGAGGTTTCCCCCTGGACCATGTGTTTCACATCAAGTGAGCAAATACCTTTTCGGCTGAAAACCTTTCAACGGCCTCAAGTTTCCAGACCAGACTTTACCTCTGGGCTCCGCACAGATCCAGCCTTACTTCATGTTGGTTCACCCTTAATATTGGCATAATAGATGCTGATTCATGAGAGTAAGTTCCAAAGACCTGCCTTGAGTCTTAAACCTATTATTTCTCCCCAGTCCAAGTCCTGCCATCCTGCAATGGGATGATCTGTGCATAGCGATGCCATAGTAATAATGACACCCCTGCTTCTTCATGAGAACTCTGCAAAGTAGGCATGACTATTATCCATATTTTACGGGTAAGGAAAGAGGCTTAGGGAGATAAAGTCACCTGCTCAAGGTAGAGGCATTAGCATGTAGGGTAGGGATTAGAATCTACATTTATAACACCCAAGTTCAGGCTTTTAACCCCCACGCCAAACTGTCTACAGCAGGAAGGGTAAGTTCTAAGGGCATTTTTTCCCCTTCCGTGTTGATCAATTAATTTAGAATCAAAGGGATCTCTGAGATCACCTGGTTCCACTTTTTCTATAGATGCAGAAATCAAGGTTTGCAATGACCGCTGGTTGGCTCAAGGTCACATTCCAAGCAGTGCCAGCACCAGAGCAAGTGGGGGCCTGTGCTCCTCCCAGCATAGAACACTGGGTGGGAGCAAGAATCTGGAATTACAGAGAAGTGAGAAGGTGCTGGCCAAGAATTAAGAGAGCAAAGATTTTGTCTTAAATTAAAAATGAATTTACATTTCCTTGAAATAAAAAAATATATATTAAAGAATCAAACACATGTAAGGGATCTGGAAGGCTTTTCTGGTGGAGTCCTACAGTAAAAACCAAACTCCTTCCAGGATCTACAAGGCGATGTATGATCTCTCCCTGGCTTTTCATCCCAAGCTGTCAGTGTTATTCTTGTCTGAGTCCTAGACTCTGGGTCATTTTCTGCCTTGGGCTTTGCACTGCCATTTTACCTACTCCCAGTTCTGTCCCTCTTGGTAGGGCTGGCTCCTATTTAAAAAAAAGTTTTTTTAAAATTGAGGTATAATCGGCATATAACGTATTAATTTCAGGTGTACAACATAACGATTCAGTACTTGTTTATATTACAAAGTAATTGGGTTGGCTCTTTAATGCCTCAAATCAAATATCCATCTGTAGACTTCATTTAAATAAGTCTTTCCAGCTATCTCTCTGTATATATACCTCTGCCCCCTCCTTTATATCTTACCTTTTATTCTTTAGCTCTTACCATGATTTGTTAATTATTTCTTTTTTAGTTCACTTGTATAATGCTTGTCATTCATGTTAGACCAGAAGAAGTCCAGTGCAGTCAGGATACCTACAACCTGACATATTTGTTGAATAACTGGCTGGCTGGCTGGCTGATTGGCTGGCTACATAAGTGAGTGAATGAATTTCCATCTGGTGAACCCCAGATAGCCACTCCTTAGAAACAGCATTATTTGAAGCTCCTCATGGGGAGAGATTCTAGTATTCCAATCCAATTCGAATTTATTTTCCAGGAGTAGTAAACTTAAATCACTAATATTTCACTGTGATTTTTGTCCCTCCTCCAAACTAAATAGCTACTTAGCAAAAGCCCAAGAGAATGGGCTAGAAGCAAGGCATTATGTGTGTGTGTGTGTGTGTCTGTGTGTGTGTGTGTGTGTGTGTGTGAAGGTAAAGGATCAAGAACCGTGAGGGTTGGAGGTACCGGGTGCAGGTAGTGCATGCATGCATTGACCTGCAAAAAACTCCCTTTTTCAAATTTTGAATAATTAAAAGAATTCTTAGTTCAAACTAGTGTTTACTTCCTCTTTCCATAAGTCAAGTTCCTCTTAGAGTGGAGTTCCTTTCTCTACTGAAGAGACTGTATCCAATGCCTCATCCAGTCCCTGGGGCCCAGCCTAGTGCCAGGTGCTCTACTAATGCTTGTTAGACTGTCTTCATACAGGAAACATACTCATTTATATTTTATAAATATACTCATTTACATTTTATAAATATAAAATTAAGGATGATAAAAATATGAATAGTGATCATGGAGTGCTTACTGATACAAGGCTTTGTTTTCAGTATTATTTAATTCTTATAATGACCTTTTGAAGTAGGTTCTTCCAAGCTGGTCTCTCGTTTTGTTTTTGTTTTTTAAGATTTTATTTATTCATTTGACAGAGAGGAGAAAGAGAGAGAGAAAGAGAGAGAGAGAAGGAGAAGCAGGCTCTCTGCTCAGAGATACGAGGCTCCATCCCAGGGCCCTGGGATCATGATCTGAGTGGAAGGCAGATGCTTAACTGACTGAGGCCCCCTGCCAAGATGGTCTCTGACTCCAGAGCTTTTGTACTAAGCACTCTGTGGTGAACACAAGTCTTTTTTTTTTTTTGTGAACACAAGTCTTGACTCACCTTCCCATCTTCTTGAGGAGGAGAGCTAATCAAGAAAGAACCAAGAAGGATCTACCTGGTGGCAGATTCTGGAAGAGCTGCAGCAGAGAGGCTGGGCTGCCTTTGGGCCAGCAGGTAAGTGTGGGGACAGCTCCTGCCGGTAGCCTCTGGGCTATGTGATTTCCCAAGGAACTTTGTGACACTCTCGGGGCTATAGGACTCTTCTGAGGAAGGTACCAGGACTGAATTTCTGGTTACTGTTCACAGCTGAGCAGTAGTGGAAAGAGACTAGGCCTAAGTGTGGCTTTGAACTCCCTGGCTTTGTGATTCGGGGCACAGCATCTACCTCCCCTGAGATGGCTTTCTCCTCTGTCAATAAAGACAGAGTGAGGCTAGTCACTAATGAGGCTGTCTGTTGTCTGGACTGAAAGAACATAATGTATTCAAAAGTGCTTTTATGCTGCAGAATTTTCTAAATGCATAGGTGGTTATTAGTGATGGCTCTTTCACGTAAAAAATGTGGTGACTTTTGATCCAGGCATAAGTGATCAATAAGTATTTATTGTTTGATTTGCCCAGTATCCAGGGCCCAACTGCCCTGAATTCCACTGGCTATTGTCCAGTCTCTAACGGGTGGTAGATCCCAGGCTTCCAAAGCTATGGCCCTTACAGTTGGCTTCCATTGCTGAGAAATGTAAATGAGACCCAGCCACAGGTTCCTGAACATCTGGAGCATTTGTCCCTTTGAACTTATTGCTGTGGAGCATAATTTGTACACTCTAGGTCTGTTCACTGGTACATTTGTATTTGTTCCAAGCAATTGCCCCAAATGTAGAAGTCATGATGTTGGTGGCCAAATACTTTGTCCTGTGCTGACAGGCCGCCAAGCCTTGCATAGTGGTCACACCAGAGCATCACCACAGAACAACCAATCTGCTGGGAGGAGGAAAGGAAACACTTCCGCTCATTTCTGAGTCAGCTTTCTGACTTATTGGTTTTGTTCCGTCCCACGTGAAGCATTTATAGAAATGTACTTGGCTCTGGGAAGCAAGTGCTCCTGATTGGAGAGACGCATGCCTCAGGGGTGTTGAGTGGCTCAGGCAAGGTTCTAAAGCGAGAGATGAATGGTTTTGTATTTTGCGGTTCTGACAGTTGGAGGACAAGACTTCCTTAGAAGGAGAGTTGAGAGAACCAATCAGGCTGAACACAGAATGCTTCCCCTTAGCGAGTCCAAACCAAACCACTTCTGACTTAGATTGGAAAGTCCAGCTATGTCCTCATGTCACTGTTTATAAAGCTGTTGCATTCCTTGGCAGGAGAATCTGTAGGCAACTCACAGAAGGAAACAGAAATCATATAAAATCGTACTTTTGGTGATGAGATCTCTGCTTTTTGTTGTAGGTCCTGGAGGAGCTGACAATAGCTACATCCTTCACCACTACTAACTCTTGGAAATGAAAGGGAGGGAAATGTTCCACCACTACAAGTCACGAAGATGCTGATGACCCTGCTGCTCTAGTGCAAGCAAGGCCACTTCTTACCCTGTCTGAAATTTGGTGAGCCCCACGTGACCTAAATGCTGGAACATTCTGGAGATGTAGGCATGTAATGCAAGCTGTCTAGAGCGGGGCAGCCCGGGGCAACATGCTGCCACACACGTGTCTGGAAATAGCTTGTCTTTAAATATTATATTTGTGCTGAGTGTTCGTTCTGAACTTCTAAGTCACCACCAGCACACTGTCCCTTTACACTTGAATAGTTGAGATGACATGCGCTCTTGCAGGGTATTATGTATACAGTTTCTTAAAAGAGAGAAAAATGTTTTCTCAGCACGTCTGGAAGCGGGGAGGGAGTTCATTTCTGGGGATTGGAGGTTTCTTTTGATGGGGTTTTGCATTGACTCAGATGTGAGATCCACGAAGCTCATCTAAAACTCCCACTGGGACCCATATTGTATGGGGGCGTGTGCACCTGCTGGTGGGTACTTGTGCCCCTGGCTGATAGCCCAAACTCAGAAGACGTGAGAGGTGAGGCGACAGGTTAGAAATATGGGGACTGGAATCATTTGTGTGTATATGTATGTATGTATACACAGCATCAAAATATCTGGATTAAAAAAATAGGAAAAACCCCCTCTCATTTGTTATCCATGTATATAATGCGTAGATTTCTGGCTGAATGGTTTATGACATTCTCAGTTTTCATTGGGTTCTTAGGCCAAGTGTAGACACAGCATGTAGGTTCTGATATCACTTGTATAAATAACATGCCAGTTTTTAACAGGTCAGAGTCCAGGCCTTTTTTCTTCTTGGGAAGTGGCCGGTAACATCTGTGGCATTTCTAATGCGCTTGGGCCTGCCTGTCAATATACCATGTTGGTGAAAGGAATGAATGCATATGATACGCCTTCTTGGGAGCAGAGCCAGACTTAAAAGGTGCTACCACCCTGTAGAGCTGGATCTTTCTTCAAAGATTTTGAAAAATTTACTTCTTCAAGCTGTTTGGCTGAAGTTTCTTGGTATTTGATAAGGAAGCAGTAGAGTTCTATACCATTCCTCAAAATGAAGCAGCTTCATAACCTGATGTATTTTTTTCTTATTGTTTGAAGTTACATCTAGATAAAGAGATGTGAAAATATGGTTTGGAAAGTTCCTAGTAATTCCCTGGGGACTGCTTCACTGTCCTCAGGCATGCTTTCTGGAGTATGAAGTTTATGATGTGACACTGTAGAGAGACTTTGGTTTCCGGTATAAAATTAATTTATTTATATTTGTTACATTACTTATATATTTTTTATGAAAACCAGGCATAATTTTACTATGTCTCACCAAAGCATTGCCATTATTTACCTGTTTATTATTATTATTATTGTTTTTTGTGGTCCATGAGAGTGTTTTGGCTTTTATTTTATTTATTTTATTTTTTTCACAATCAAGTGGGATTTATTCTAGAGATAAATGTTTACAAATTTATCCCTTGATAGAAGTGTGAACTCTTCTCACTGTAGCATTCCAGCTGTTCTCTCTTTAAATCTCAGGCCAAATTCATAGATTTTCAGGATGGTTTGAAGGTTATCTAGGTAATTTGGTGGGGACAGGTGACTTGGGGACCCTACTCTTCCGCCATCTTCTCTTCTTCCTCCGTGTTTTGGCTTTTAAAACATTTTTTTACCTCACTGATATTATTACCCATAGACAAAAAGATGATACCTTGGTTTATTCTACATTTTAAACAGTTCAATAAACATTTATTGAGTACATCAGGCACTATGAGAAGTGCTGCTGTTACCAAGATGGAAAGATCCAATTGCTGCTCTAGATGAATTCACAGCCCAGTAAAGGAGGCAGAAGACAAACAATTATTTCTGAGACTGTAAAACCCAGTGATTTAGGGACAGGCACCCAGGAATAAGATCTCCTGGTCCTGAATCTTTTTTCTGCCATTTATTAGTATGTGCTCTTGGGAGAGTTTCTAATTTCACATTATCTCAGATAAGTTAATTAACATGTAAATGGAGATAAAAATGGTTTCTTCTTCTACAGTTATTGTGATAATTAAATGAGGTAATATATGTATAAAGTGCTTAGAACAGTGCCTGGCATAAGATAGGAGCTCAATAAATAAGAACTGCTACTCAGAATTATGTGGGCAATAAAATACATGTTTGTATTTGCATCAGACTAACCAGGAGAGGGAACAAGGAATTTAGTAAATGCATATTCTTGGGTGTCCACCCCAGAGTTTCTGATTATTTAGCAGGTCTGGGTGGAGCTTGGGATCCTGCAAATTTTAACACTAGTCCTGGGTAATTCTGATGCAGGGTGTTCATGGCCCACGCTTGGAGGAGACTGTCATGCTGGAAGCAGAAGCAACATTAAGGAAGCAGGATAAGCCTTTGTTTAGAAGTAGAGTTAGGAGAGGCTTCATAATAGAGGTTATGGTATGGACTATGGGTTTTTAAGGATGGATAGAAGCTCAACATGCAGCAAGAACAACAGCATGTGTATAGATGCACGGTTATGGATCATTGTGGTATTTTTGGGTCATTAACTTTTCCATGTCATTGGAGGCTGTTAAAAGGTTGAATGATTGGGTGAAAGTTGTGGGTGAGGAAGTTAGAGAGAGAAGAGAATTTCTGGAGAGCACCTGGCCACAGTGAAAGAATTTCAGTGACTAACTGGGTCAGATTGTTTTCTGACATCATTTGGATGTAAATGAGAATTTGATAGAAATTTAATTTTGCGAATTAGCCATGGCATTGGTAAATGGAAACCATCATGACTAGGCTCCGCATAGGATCTAATTCTGCTCTGATAACCAGTACGGAGCATTTTCAGGAGGAATGCAGCTTAGGCTGTGGTAGTAGGGGATATTTAGGCTTTAGTAGTGGCTTAAAATAAGGCTCCTAGGTCTTTCTCTCTCTTCTTGTGGATATCTTCCAAACAAAGTAGGCTTTCACCCATTTGAGGTTTTTAGATATTTTGGATATTTTAGATGTTTTAGATTTGGATACCTGGATGTTTGGAGAGTAATTGGGTCATACCTCAAAACTTCTTTTACTCCATAAAATGAGACGGAATCTTAGGGAACACAACGCTCTTGTTTTTCCTTGTTAACCTAAATTATGAATATCGTAGAGGAGGCAGTGATCCTACAATACAAATAAATAAGTAAATTTCCAGCAGAATAAGTGATTTTCTCCTTGCATGATGTTAGATCAAGAGGACTTCATAAGTGAAATCAAGCAGGAAGACATTTCCATGTGAAACCCATTGCTTCATGGTAGAATGAAATTTTTATTGTAACTCTTTGGTGGATTCCATGAATCATCTGATCCAACAGGAGAAAGAGAAGGGAGTTTTTTTGGAAACCTGCCTGGTAACATGTAGCTGTTGGTAAGGCAAGAGGAAGGAACCAAAACATAGCTGGAAACTGGCTACTTGGCATAGACATCTGAGAGTCAGCTTTCTTTTTTCTTTCTTTTTAAAATTGTCATTCTTGTAAAGTTCCATTGATAATGTTGGCTTATTGCAATATTAGCAGAAACTTTATTTCTGCTAATTACAGACTGCTCTAAAAAAAGAGTTGCATGGTCATACCAAAACTGCTCTAAAAAAGAGTTGCAAGGTCATACCAAATCCTTATCAGATTTCACTGTAATGGGAAGACTCTCCCTCACTACGGGTCGCTCCATTGTTACCGTTATCACCTTTTAGCAACAATTGGTGTCTACCTGATATGAGAATGGATACTTGGCAAGGGAGAAGAAAACTGTGGCTTGTTGGTCTAGGGGTATGATTCTCACTTAGGGAGAAGAAAACCTATTCTTCTGTGCTTATGACAAGTGGATGGGAACTTGCTTAGAAACCCTTTGGGGACACATTGGAATATCAGCAACAATACCCCTTAGATACAGAAACAAGAAGTCCGTATCAAAAAATGTAAAAGATTTTTGGGCATCTGGATATATCTGAGAGAGCCTGTGTTTAGATTAATGGACGACAGACTGAGTCGTGGGTCATGATGGGTGGCCAAATCCTTTGAAACACAGTAGCCCTATTGTATATCGAAGGACCACTAAATTCAAAGCAATCCATGCCTTAGATGCTTCTGTAAATATACATTAGCCTTTAAGCAAACAAGAAATCAAACCAGCTTTAATTTTTTTCCTTACGGGGAGAAAGTGGGAGAGAAAAGAGATGAAAAATAGAAGCACCCAGAGAACATTCCTCTGCAATTCTAACTTTTTTTCCTTTTGATATTGTTTTTTAAAGTTGCAGTGGTCCTGTGCGAATGAATATGGGTTTTTATCCCTGAAAACAGAGGCCTGCTGTCTGATGCAGGCTTCTCTTTCCCGTTTGATTGGCAGGGTTTTCTGTCTCACTCCCATTAGAGAAGAAATACTGTTCAGATTTCGACACAAGATATTACCAGTGGAATAAACAGTGCCATTTTCATGATAAAGTGGATGGTTAAGATTAAGGGTTTATTGAACCCCACTGGTGAGTGACATTCTGCTTGAATTAGGAGGCACTCCTGCAGGAAACAATTTTTATAAACTCAATTTTGCCTTTTTTTTCCCAAGCTTTTCCTATTGAGCATACAGAAGCACAGTGTCAGCAGAGATATTGCTGTAACCTGTTTATCAGCTGAACTCAGCATAGAGTCTAAGCTCTTTAGCAAGTGGGGTGTGAGACCCAGTAGGGTTGCTTAAGGTAAAGCGCCCTGCTGGGACCAGCAGGGGGAGCTCTAAGACTGGCTGCACAGGGCCGTGGCTTGTAGGCCTCGGAACAGTTACCCCATCCCAGCCCCTTCTTTTCCTTTTCTTTCTTAAGTGTAGGGAAGGAAAAAGAAAAGGATCACCAGCCAGAAAACAAAGGGCACCAGAGAACCAAATGGCCGCAGCTGAAGATCTTTAAAAAGAGAAAAACCTTCAGGGCACTTGGGAAAGGAATCTTGATGTCACAGAGCCTCATTCTGGATGTCAGTCACTTTGCATTTGGCCAGGCCTGGGGTCTCTTCCTCTTCTCCAACCATATCCCCATCTCTCCACGCCACCTCTATCTCGGTCTTGTGTGATTTGGTCAGATTTAACAGCACCCATAGACTTCCCTTCGAAGACCCTTGACCCACTCTGATGTCATCACACTCTGCAGGAATAATACTTTTTCAGTACCTTCCATGGTAGTGCTAACGGAAGCACTTCCCCCTCTTCTGTGAAGCAGGGGGGCCTCCTCACCTCCTCTCTCCCCCCTTTTATTGGTAGTGCAGAGAAGATACTCAGGTCTTGGAAGGAGCTGAAGTGAGGACACCTGGTTCTCGCATAGCCCTACCCGCAGGGGCCTCCAGTAACCTCCCTGGGCTCCTGTTCCTCATTTCTCTAAAATGAGGAAATAGGACTAAATAGTCTCTAAGCACTGAGGTTATGTGTGTTCATAAAATAAGAAGTGAGAGGTGACTTAAAAAAAAAAAAAAAAAAAGAAAGGGATGCCTGGGTGGCTCAGTGGTTTAGCACCTGCCTTTGGTCAAAGGGCGAGATCCTGGGGTTCCGGGATCAAGTCCCACATCGGGTGCCCTGTGTGGGGTCTGCTTCTCCCTCTGCCTGTGTCTCTGCCTTTCTCTCTCACTCTGTGTCTCTCATGAACAAATAAATAAAATCTTAAAAAAAAAAGTGAGAGGTGAAACAGTAAACCCAAAACACCAACTCCAAAGCAAGACTTTCAGTGCAAGATCTTAAGGTAATTGAGGCACAAGTGCTGTTTCTTTTTCTTCTAGATTCTGAACAACCTGATTATAGGTCCTCAGTGTTTTACTTCCATCTCTGTGGTGGATTGATCAACAGGTTTATCCACTTTTTCCATGGTGGTCTGAAGAGAGATGAGCAGATTAGGAGATAATGTTTTGTTTGGCAGTTTTGTTTTGCTAATGGCTTATTTATGAGTTAACAGCAATTTATTCATTAAGTAAACCCAACAAAATTTTGTGTGGTAAACTGACAGATTGTACTTGCATTTGCTCCTTTGTTCTCAGAGTAAAATTTAAATATACTTTTTCAGGGATGTTTTAATTTTGTTGACTCTAATGAGGACCAGGTTGCCCACTGGGATGAGGAGGGAAATGTCAATTTGTATCACATTAATCTGTCTCAGTGACAGGCAGGATTGTACTTTGAGTGGAATAGGTGGACAGATGTAATGATTGAGATAAAGCCCTGATAAAGCAGAGGTATGGGATGTAGATATTCAATTAATCCTAAAATTGTACACGTGCTCGTTGTATTCAAATGAAGGGTGCAAAGACATCGAGAGGCAGCATGGGAGGGGAGATTTAGCAAGAACTCTCTCAGTCAGCAGCTAACAGAAACCTCTTCACTCCTGGTAGGGGCTCCCCACACCGCAGGCGCAAGACATTATTTCAATCTGGATAAGCATTTTCTCTTCCACTCAAGAGGTGGAATATGGCAAAGTCTCATTCTGGAAGGCCAGGATGGCCTATTTTCCCTTAAATATCCGTGCCAATGATCAGATGAGTTCCTTGAGAGCACATGTGGAAATCTATCTGTCCCTTCAGTGCCTGCTTTGCGCAGGGGCCGTTGCAATAAGAGGCACTCAAAGATGAACTAGGGGTGGGGGAAGGGGAGGTGGGCAGGGGGTGGGGATGACTGGGTGATGGGCACTGAGGGGGGCACTTGATGGGATGAGCACTGGGTGTTATTCTATATGTTGGCAAATTGAACACCAATAAAAAATAAATTTACAAAAAAAAGATGGTTGTTGAACTCAAAGTTGACATTAATTTTTTCCTCCTTAATTCATCATTACAGCTACAGAAACAAACAAACCAAAAAAAGCCCTTGCATGAAGTCATAATTTGGCTCATAGTAGGTGCTGAGTCCATTTCCAGCTCTGATGACTGGATACTCACCACCAGCTTGATGTAGGCTGCTGGGAATGGGTTGCACCAACGGGGAGCAGGGACTGTGAATTGCTTAGGTCATTAAGCATGAATGTGCTAAGCACCACAAGTCAGATTTAGTGCAAGCGTTTGGCTACCCCTTAGATCTGGCTTTCTGAGTTTTAAAAAAATAGTTATTTCTATTAATATTAATGCTACTTTCTATTTGGGTCTCTTCTGAGAAAGAGTTCTGTGCCAGGCCAGGGCAGTATGTAGTTTCATGGCATTACTGAGTCAGGACCAGGAGCAGTATGGCAAAGTGCTTCGGTGGATCAGAACCACACAGAATTATATTTTTGATCACATGCATAGTGTTATATTTGGGAGGACTTGCTTGTTGGGGGTGATGTTGATGCTGGTAGTGTTGGAGTAGGTGGTCCAGTGGGGGATGTGGTTGGAATCTCTGTTTTTCCAATTATTGTTTAGTCTCTTTGAGCCTTTGATTCTTCATCTGTAAAATGGGAGCTCTTGATATTGAGTTGTTTGAGAATTAAGTGAAAATAAATATGTAGAGTCTCTAGGACATGGTAGGTGCTCAATAGTAGACTATATTTGTTTTTTAAGATATGCTCTAAAAAGTCCTCTTCTTCCCAAGTATGTTTCCAAAAGGCTGTTAAAAAATGAACTTAATTTTAGATGAAAATTGAGGCTCTCTGGAATTACCAGGGCAGAAATACTACTCATTAAAGAAAATGGATTAAGTTCCTCTGTGCCCTTAAACTTTCAATTCTCTGCCTCTTCCCCACTTTTCATTGCACTCCTCTCCTCAGAAGTCCTGTTTCCAAACCATGTTTCCACCATTCTACTTTCTTCAAGATTCTTTTTTTTCTTCAAGATTCTTTATTCATGCTTTTATAAGTGATAATAACTTGGTATGCTAAACTTCCTGAGAATTTAATTATTATCAGATGCCAAATCTATCCACAAAGAAATAAAATGTGGAATGAGAATGCCAGGCCTTGGCAACACATGGAAATCTTATCAGGGCACTAGGATCTTACCAGTTTTCTTGAAATTAAATTCACCAGTGATAGCTAATGCATGAAACATATCATCTAAGAAATCATCAGAACTTTAAGATTAAATAATGTATCACACTAGTTACGTACCAAGAAAGCCCATAAGGAGGGCTGCCTGGGTGGCTCAGTTGGTTGAGTGTCTGCCTTTGGCTTAGGTCATGATCCTGGAGTCCCAGGATAGAGCCCCCACATCGGGATCCCTGCTCAGCAGGGTGTCTTCTTCTCCCTCTCATGCCTGTTCATGTTCTCTCACTCGCCCATACTCTCTCTTTCAAATAAATAAATAAATAATCTTAAAAAAAAAAAAAAGGCTTGAAGCATAGTCCTCGTGCAGGGAGCTCCCAGTCTAGGATTAGGGCAGCAAGGAATTTCAACTGCAGTGATAACCTGGAGGCAAAATGGGCATGACCAAAAGGGAGGCTAGTGAGGGGCCAGTGCTGACCATCACAGTCTTCAGAAAGTCCACTGCCTCCCGCCGGGAGGAGAAGGCTGCACAGGCCATGCTGAGTATATCCTCCACAGCTAAGAATTTCCTCTGGGGCCACTTTGTTGGTGGATGAGGGACCAGGTCTATCTCCTTAAGATGCCATTTAACCAGAATAATTTTTAAGCAGGAAATTCTCTCAAAACATGAGCACAGTTACAGAGTCAGGGGGAGGGGGGAGATAATCTATGTGACCTCTTTTTAACCTTGGGACTATTTATGATTTTAAACTTTTTCATTGCCTAGGTGAACAGGGGAAAAGGCTTCTATTTCCACTCTTATATCCTCCATTATACTAATTGCAGGAAGAAGGCTTCTAACATCCACCATTAAAAGCAGTAAAGAAACTCTATCCATGACATGAAACACTACACCCAGCCTATGTAAAATTGAGTTACAGGCTCACAGGATTGTGGCCTTTATTTGAAGTTGTCAGCTGTGCTATTGTGGGTTAACTGTTCTAAAAACATACATTTTTTTCCCCCTAAGCAGTAAAACTGTTTCTGTAGTCTTATTTTATTTGGGAACTATGCCGTGCTTAAATATAGTTTGTGGGTGAAATTGTTATAAGTTGGCATTTGTCCTTTATATGGTTTTGTGCTTGGAAACCTCGCTTAAAGAAAAACACTCCGTGAAACTCCGGCAAATGTCCCTTCCTCCGAGCACACACACTGTAGGCTCTTACAGTGGTACTTCATGAGATTGTAAGAAGTAAAGCAAAGAGGAAACAGAGAGTGGGGTGGCACATGACTGAAAACACCATGGGATCTCACTGGCTCCAGCTCTTTGATAAAAATGAATGTTAAGGTCATGTACTTCCTTGTTAAGTTCAATGAAAAATATTTGTTTATTTTGATCCAGCAGATGTGATGCTGAACTGGTGAAACATGAAGGGAGCTTATCACTCAAGCAACCCTTCTACACTGCAGTCATTGCCAAATGTTTCTTGCTCTGTGTATTTCGGTTAGTAAGGAGTTAAATATCAACCTTTGTGATTGTGAGATCCAGTCCAGGCTGGAGCTCTTACAATGACCCAAACCTTTTAGAGAGAGAACAGAGAGGTTGAATTGAAGAGCACGGTCATTAGGAAACGTACATACACATTTGGTTACAACCTTACAGGGCTTTTTTTTGGCATCTTTGGTCTTCTGTTCAGATGACCCTATGAGGAGCCAAAGGTAGTAACGTTTGTAGGATGACTTTGCCTCTTTCCTGCAAATAGGGTTCAAAGCTGAGGACAAACAGACATTAAGCATTTCACCTTCTAAAAAGAAAAACCAAAAGCTGGGGCCAGAAACCTCATTTAGGACTTCTGGATGGTGCTACCTCCATCTTGTGTCTCTACCATCTTGCATTTCCAAGGCCATCCTGGCAACACATGTCAGTTCCACTCATATTCTGTGGGTAACAATTAGCCACATGGTTAGCTTCACTACAAAGAGCCTGAGAAATAGAGAGGAATATGTGAAAATTTGCAAGAATCAATAGTTACAGCAAGAGCCATGGCATATTTGGAAGTGCCATGGCTTCCCTTCCCTTTTCAAAGCCAAGTGAATGGTGGAACTAAGGATTCGCTGGTAGAGATTAAGGGTACCTTAAAGAAGGGGAGGCTGTCCCTGATTGGTTACCTGCTTAGGAAACATGTACTGAAGTTCTCCTTGTGTATAACTAAGCATGTAAGAGACAGTTATGTAAGAGTGACAGCAGGGCAAATAGAGGAAGTGACACTGATTGGAAAGTCAAAGATACAAGGGAAAAAAAGATGTGGGATCTTTTGGGACCCATGGACTCAGAGAAAGTTGTACTGAAGTCACTTACCAGCTCCCCGTTTATGAGGGTGGGCCATAAGCTGAAGGGGTCTAGTATCAAGAGGCTGTGGGATGCTTTTCCAGGACCAAAAACCTCACTTCAGAGAACTGTGCAGTAGGGATGGTCTTGAAGATGCTCCAAAGAACATCCACACATGTTCCATGAAACAGTCAATATTGAATGTGTGATCACTCAGAGGGCATCGATGCTGATCAATGATGGGCATACTTGTGGCAGATCCCAACAGAAGAAAGATGGCAGCAGAGAGGAGACTGCTATTGATAACTAAGAGGCAGGTGTTTCTTACCCATTTATCTTTCCAACCCTCGACACCAATGGAGTAAAACCTTAGTAAGGGAGAAGGAAGAGAGTTGCCAAACCCAGAAGGCACTTCCCCCATGCTAAGAAGCAGTGAGGGAGAACTAAAAATGCTGACCAGGCCTTCTTGACCACATGCTATAATGGATGAGAAGCTCTGAGTTTGAAACTTAGATTGATCCTGAAAATTAAATCACAGGAAAATTGTGAAAATTTCTGAAGGCATCATTTGGGGACTAGAATGAGAGCTTCAACAGAGCAGTGTTGAATGCAGTAATTGGTGAATAAAGCAAAAAAGTGATGAATCAAAACTCCCATTGAGATGAACCTGTTCAATATGCTAGTTATACATCCTCGAGGGCCTACAATCCGACTTATTAAGGTTGCTCATGTTTCTGATGGGTGAGACCAATGACTGGAATCTGACTTAATCTGTGAGACTGATGTCATGGAGTCAAAGTGAGATGGGGTTGGACTTGTGCCACCTCGGCCATGAGGGCTCCCTAATCCTTCACCTTCCCCTTTTATCTGGATACACTTGGGACCTGAGTTGACACAAGGCTGGCTTAAGATCAAATTTCTGCTTAATAACAGAGATGGGTCTTTTTGACAATCTTTGAAGTATTATTAAAACTCAATGCTCTAATTCTTGTCTCAAATTCAGACTGTATCATTTAATATCAAAATAATGAGGTTTGAGGGTGATATCATCCTTTTTATGTTGGTCCTCTGCAATTTTGAGGCTACCTATGAAATAGTGATTTCAGTTTTTCCCAGATCATTTACAGTTGGACTATACAATGTTCGGAACTCTCTGGGAACAGCGTCCCCTATGATTGTGACTAAAGAATAAAAGAGCTTTATTGCATATTCCAAATGTGCCTCTGTCCCCCAGGATTGGCTTGTATCATTGCCCCTTTCTCTCTCGTTTGAGTAGGGCTTATCACTTTGTCAAATCTCCAAAAGTCAGTCCAGTTCTATGGAGCATTAGAGAATAATGTGAATTTTACTGAAGATGTTACAGATGAGAGAGATGTTAATACCATACAGCATAACTAAGTAAAAATCTCAATCAAAAACCTTTCCCCCTCCAGTACCTCAGTCATCAGCTGCTTCTTTTCACTCAGTGATGCCCCTAGCCTGTAGTCTAGACAGTCTCACCAAAGCCACCTTTTCTTGGCTCTCAGAATGTCCGTGACTGCTTTCCCATATAAAGCCATGGAATCTTCTCTTAGTTTCTCCCATCTTTACCTTCAGCCATCATCTTGGTAGGAAATCCCCACTTTAGGTGCAGTCTCCTTAGAAATCAGAAATTCTAAAAAAATAAATATATATTTTTCTCTCTGAATCAAGTGTTTCTCAGTCACATTGGTAGCATCTTTAAGCAGTAGATTCTCTTCATGTTTTTAAATTCATTAGGAACAATTGGTATTTATAGATCCCTCTTATTCATAGAAGTTTGGCTCCTGTCCTCAAGGAGGATCCCTCCTTAGTGTTGGACTCTATGCTTATAGAGAGCTGAGGCTTTAAAATTGATATAGGGGACCCTTCCATGGGTCTCTTGCAGCTGACCTGATGCTTGCACTGGTGTCTGCTCCTCTCTCCCTCTGCTCTGCTGCGATATCAGTTATGAATATGGGCTGCTATGCTGAGCTGATCTCACACCCTTGTCCTGGCCTACCCACCTTCTGAGTTCTTATTCCATGAACTAGATTTTTTTTTCATCTTTCCCTGTTCTTCCCAGCACTCAGCATTGGTCTTTCCCTATTTTCAGAGAGATGACGTCTGTATTGGCCCTGACAGCTGACTTCACTTAACTATGTGGTTAGAGATAGAACTCTCAACTCAAATAGAGCAGAGTTGGCAACTTTCAGGGCATCGTGGCTGATCCCATATTGTGAAGAGAAACTTTTAGGTACTGAATAACATATTCTCCTGTGCTGTGTCAGATAAGAGATCTAGCATAGCCCATAAGGATTATTTTTTACAACAATTTGCATTACCGTCTCAGATGCTATACACATTCGGGGAAATCCACCTTAACTTTTGGTCGAGGTTTCCCCAAAGTATAAATAGGTATATATATCCATGAAATTATCAGTGCTATCTGAGAAGGTCATTCGGTTAGTTCATAAAACAGGGAGACATTTTGACCTGACAGTCTGAAATTATGAGCTCTAGGAGACCTGTGGCACGGGGTTTTGGTGAAGCAGGAATGCTGGTCTCTCTGCTGTTAGCCACGTAGCTGGTGAGGGAGCTCAGCTTACTGCCCAGCATCAACCTCTCAATGGACTCGACTGTTCTTTGTTCATCACCATGGGAATTTTTTATGAGGAAAATTATATGCTATTCTTGAATTTTGAGGATTCTTGAAAATCTTGGGTATTTGTCTAGATTCTCAAGCTCTTACTGTGTTTTCTTAGTCACTTCCAGCTCAGGCTGCTGTTCGTCACATGTCTCAAAGGCGATATCTCTCTCTGCTTGGACCGTACTATCTATATGACCTCTCCCAAAGTCTGGAATTAACTTCTTCTGGACATCAGAGGAAGCTGAGAACCTGGGGTGAGGAAACTGGATGTGAGTCTTGTTCCCAAACTCACCTATTCTGTGAACTTGTGAAGGGCAGTTGTTTCTCTGTATCTATTTTTTTTTTAGATCAGTAAAATAAGCATGATAATATCTTCTTCCTAGAGTCGCTCAAACATGTAAATGAGATAAGAGATAGAAAAGGACTTCCTAAACTGTGAAATTCTTACAAATGCAATGTGGTATTAGCTGGTAATTTAAAATATTGAGAATATGAAAGTCACCTGCCTACTGTCCTCTTTGGAACAAGGTAAAGGAGATAAAAATAGGTTGTCTTATTCTAGAGTTTTCTTGTAACTTTTACACCATCCTGATAGGTAATTCAGCTCTCATTTTTACTGGAGAATTGTGCTAACTTTTCAAAATATCATATGAACATTAGAAGTTATCAGTCTTCATTATTATAACACAAACACATGTTGTATTTTAGGATATTAATATAATATTATCAATTGCTCATTCATTTATTCTTCCATTCCACAATGTACTCCAGGAATCATCATGGAGGTAATGTAGAGGATGCAAGAAGAAATGAGGTGACAATGTTTTTCAGGTCTTACTCCTTTCTAAATAGGGAACCAGGATACAGGAAATGATTAGGAGCAAGAGATGGTCACTAAATATTCAAAGATTGTTTAATTAACAGAGCTGTATAAAGAAACCTTCAGAGAATTTTCCCCCCAAGCTTTCTGTGCATTTAAAAAATAATCCCCTTTAAAAAAAATAATCCCCTTTAAAAAAAAATAATCCCCTTTAATTTTGCATCTCAGCTCAGAAGTCTAAGCAACCAGTAGGTGCTGTTCACAATGTAGTCTATGTCCTCTTGGATTTCTGGCTCAGCTTCTCTGTAGAACTTTACACTTTGAATAAATGGCAAATTTTTTGTGTCCATTACTTCAATGTCATTTGAAAAATTGCTTCTTGGTTTTCCCTCTTTATTCATTTTTTAAAAAGATTTATTTTATTCACTTTAAAGAGGGAGAGACAGAGCACATGCATGTGCACATGCTCATGGGGGGAGGAGCAGAGGGAGAGGAGAAGGGAGAGGGACAAGCAGACTCCCAGCTGGGCTGGGAGTTCTCCGTGGGGGCGGGATTGATCTCATGATTCTGAGATCATGACCTGAGCAGAAATCAAGAGTCAGAAGCTTAACCAACTGAGCCACCAAGGTACCCCTTCCCTCTTTATTTTTATTTTTTAACTCTGGAATTGCCACTTGAATCCTACATTTTTCATGCAAAAGTCCCACAGCAATCACACAGAGTAAGGAGTATAGTTCTAAACTTCCAGTCTTCTTGAGCTAAAGCCTTCTTTACAGCCAGTATTACAAGTGGGGAGGGTTAATAAATCACCCAGTTCCTTGCTCTTTTCTCGGTGTCCAGTGGCAACCTAGACCCAATGGAACCACACAGACCTGCCCTCAGCTTTTCCATCATTTATATTCCTGGTGCCTGAAACAATGTCCTTAAAATGAAAGGAGCATTCCTGGCAACAACAGACACCTGCTGTTTGGGTGAACTTGTGAATCCTTTGGTTGGCTTTAACAAAATAAATATTTTGGGGGAAGAGCAAATTCCAGGTCTGCAGATGACTAAAGTAGGGCTGGCTCCGTGGATGCCAAGGCATTCAGGATAATAGAAATAGATGAGCTCTGCAGGAGAGTAGTCAGAGAGAAATGAGAGGGAAGCTCTGAATGAGATCATTACTTAAAGAAAGTATGGTTTGGCCCCAGGAATGAGATCTGTGCTCCCTGGATGGATGTAAGAATTGAATACATGGGTAGCTATGACTCACTTCTCAGATGATAATCCCGACTGGACCCATTGTGCAAGTTTTACTTCTAGCAAATAACAATTACACATGTTTATAGAGTTAAGAGGCTTTCTGTATATATAAAATATAGGTGAAAAGTATTAAACATCATTGCCAAAAATGGGAAAAAGGGAGAGATAAAATTTATGGTATTCCTGCTACATGCCAAGTCCTGTGCAAACATTATTTCATTTGCTTCTCTCAACTAACATATAGGGTATCTTATTGTTACCATTTCACAGAGGAAGAACCTGAGGTTCAGTGAGATTAAGTTACTAATGGTGACAAGGAGATAAAAAATTATCAAAGTTTGAATCCCAATTGTCAGACTCTAAAACTTAGGCTTTCTCTAGCATAGGACTTGGCCTTCCAAACCCTGTCCTGTATAGAATCATGCTTTTTGTGCTTTGTCAAGATAGTTGCTATCATTTACTAAACACTACACGAAGCATTTTACATATTTCATTTATCATCCCCACAAAAAATCTGAACATAAGTTTTGTTACTATTTTATAGATAAAGAAAACTAAGGACGGATAGGTTAAGCTGTACTCAAAGGCACCTACAATGGGTGGGACCAATGCTAATTCATATCCTGCTTTGCTTCCCTCCAATGCCCATGTTGGCTTTTTATTGTTGTTGTTTTTTAAACTATTCTGAATACAGTGAAGTTAGCAAATTATTCTAGACACAATGAATTTTCTGCATCAAGTGACCCTTGCACAATAATACTTTGGGGCACCCTGTCAACCATGAGTCACTGTGTGAGGATAGGCTGTTTATCAAGAAGACAGGAAGGAAGAAGACATGTGTTCTAGTTGTCTGACTAGATTCCATCTCTCTATCATATAATGATCTATCATCTATTGATTTGTCTATCTAATCTGTCATCAAGTAGTAATATCACAATTAATCTCCAGCTGTCCATCCCTAAATTCAAAGTATAGCTAACTTTTAAAAATTCTTAATAAGCTCAAAAACAAAATAGCAACCTACCAACAGATGGACTTGGAAGTAAAATGAGGAATGGGGCCAGAGGCAGAATGGACACAAAATTTTTCTCCTTTTCCAGATGAGTTCAATCTCTTCCTCCTAGTTGCTAATGTGTTATTGAGAATCAGAGCTTCAGCTCTTTTAACACCAGATTTGGCAGTCTTGCAATAGATTTTAATTCAGCATTTCTGTTCCTTCAGAAAACAGTTACTGGGAACTTACTATGTGTCTGGCACTATGTTAGATGCTGTAGATATACAGCTTTGTGGGACCCAATCTGTATCCTCAAAGATCTAACAGACTATGGGGGAAACAAGTGTATAAAATGAAATTGTGAGGGATGCCTTCCAAATGAGCTTTCATAATTTAAGGCATGAAAATTCAAGGGACTACAGTACACAGCCAGAGATCAGAGATGTCCCGGAGCCTGCTCCTCTTGCTTCTGTTGCTCAGCTGAATTAAAGCTCAGCTCTAGAGTCCTAATCCAAATCACCAACCGGATCCTGTGGGAAAGAAGATATTCTCATCTGAAGCTCAGTGCAGTCAAACATAAGCACTTTCCTTAGAGTGCAAAGTATATTTTAGTGTAACCAAAATGCTGATGAGGGCAAGTTTCTCTTTACAGATGTATTCCAGCTATGAAATGCAGTAGTAATTAGAGAGTTATGAAGTCAAATTGCTCCAAATGACTATACTGTAAAAACTGTAACAACAGCAACAAAATTAATAGTCCACAACTAAAACAACCCAAATGGACAACAAATAGGTGAATGGATCAATAAATGTTGGCAAAGCCTTACAGTGGAATTGGTGTTCAGCAGTAAAAAGGGATGAATTATTGGTTCACACAAAAACACGGAGGAATCTGAAACTAATTACGTTCAGTGAAATAAACCAGTCTTTCCTCCCTCCTACAAAAAAGTATATAGTATATTATTTCATATATGTACAATTTTAGAAAATACAAACTAATGTATCTTAACAGAAAGCATGTGGGTGTTTTCCTAGAGATGGTGTGGGGGAGGGTACAGAAGGAGCACGAGGAAACATTTGGGGGTGATAAATATATTCATTATCTTGATGTGGTGATGGTTTGATTGATACATATACATTTATCAAAATTTACAAAATTTTATATTATAGGAACCCGTAGTTAGTTGTAGGTCAATTATATCTTTTATACCTTTCAGCTGACTTCCTAGCTCTGTTCCTCTAACATCCTCACAAAATGGCATTTTTCTTATGTTTCCAGGGAATACTGCTATGGGAAAAATGACCCCTAATTGGTAAATTGTACTTCGACTTGGAGGAACTAAAAATACACTGCAAAAATCTGATAGGGACACACAAAAAACCCAAAAACAACCCAAAAAAACAAAAAACAAAATTCAAGACACATTTCCTCATACAATTGGCCAAAGATGGCAGCCCTTTCTCTTTACTAGTCAAAGTGGCACTACCATTTGTTAATGGCAGAAATACACAGTGCTGCCTCTCAAATGAAACAACTCCTAATGACTTAAAAAATTTGATGATGTGCATTATTTCAATTTGGTTGCATGAAATAAAACTTTACTAATATTTTCAATTACAGCATTCTTAAACTCACATGTTGCAAATTACTGTCTAATGTTATTATCACATAAAACAATATGAGGGCAATAACAAGTAAACTCCAGATGTTTGGGAGGGGGCGTGTGCGCGTGCGCGCATGCGTGTGTGTGTGTGTGTGTGTGTGTGTGTGTGTGTCTGCAGGTAGATGAGACAATCAGGAAAAACTGCCTGAAGCTGGTAAAGTTTGAAGTGGAGGGACAGACCAATGGGGAGAATATCTTGGGCAGAGGGCAAATGTGAGAAAATGAATAAAAGTAAGAAATGGATGGTGGCTATGGAGAACAGAAGACAGCTTCATGTTGCTGGTGGAAAGTGAGAGATGGTAAAGAGAAAGAAAAGGTTGCGGAAGTCAGTACGCACTGTCTTATGTGTGGTGTTACAAACTATATTGAAGTTGGTGGGGAACTCTTCCCCTGTGTATCCCCTTGGCTCCCTTTCTTGTGCTACTTTCCCTGAAAGTCCATCCCTGAACAACCTATCTTCAGTGGTTCTTCTTGACAACTTCTATCCCTTTACCTTTTCTTCTTCTTTTTTTTTAGAGCACCTATCATTTCCTGACATAATATTATACATCTATCCTAAAATTATTTTGCTATTGTATTTTCCCACAGAATGTGGTTCTAAGAAGACTAAAACTTGGTCTGTTTGATTCACTCTTGTCCCCCAGCACTTGAACAGTGCCTGGCATACAGAAAATGTTCAACACTTTCCAAAAGAAATGAATAGGGACCCATAAAAGTTTTTTAAGTTAAGTAATGACAATATTGGATTTGTCAATTTCTCATGCTGGTGGCTGTGCAGAGGAAGGACTTAAGGACAACAAAATTGTAATCAGGTAAGCTGGGTAAGATATGGCATCAGTAGTGTGGATAAGATGCTGAGGGCTGAAATAGGTTGTCATGGATGGAAAGAGGGAGGAAGATTCTAAAAATATTTCAACTGGAAATCAATAGGACTCAAGGACTGATGGACACAAAGAGTAAAGAAGAAGAAAGCATCATGGATGACTTACCTGATTTTTTAATCATGGAGGTTTTTTTTAAACTTACCTGATTATAAGTGATACTGATACAGATAGTAATGAAGTAAGGAACAATTTAAGGGAAGATGGTGGGCAGCCCCGATGGCCCAGCGGTTTAGCGCCTGCCTTTGGCCCAGGGCATGATCCTGGAGACCCGGGATCGAGTCCCACGTCAGGCTCCCTGCATGGAGCCTGCTTCTCCTTCTGCCTGTGTCTCTGTCTCTCTCTCTCTCTGTACCTCTCATGAATAAATAAATAAATAAAATAAAATCTTTAAAAAAATAAGGGAAGATGGTGGGGCTGGTTTCAAACTATTGAGGTTAAGATGCCTTTGGTATAAACAGGTGGTGATTTCTAGCATCAGAGTTGTAACTGTTAAGTCTGAAGTCTTGGGCCTGGACAGGACATGACTGGAGAAATAGACTTTGGAAATGATGTCTATATTTCTATTATAACCAGTTCTAATTCAAGTTGTAGATGGCCATTGCAGGGTTTGAGAGTGACATTGCCAAATGGTCCAAATCTCACAGAAACATGAACTTTTACATGAGAGTATAAGAGTGATATTTCAAAGCAGAAGTGAGAAGGCAGGGAAATCTCAGCCTTTTTTACTCCACCGGAGAGGTAGGTAGGTATAGAATTCAGTGAAGAGATTATTAAAGCTATATTTACAACCTCAAGGAGGTGTTAGGTGGTTAGCAGAGGGTGATGTCAGTGGTAAGTCAATAGGGGGTGGTGAGTAGTGGGGAAACCCAAGGAATGAAGAATGAAGAGACTGAGAAGATAAAGGGTAGGGATGAGGTGGAGGCAAAGTTGTTTCTCATTGATTGAAGAGATGAGAGGCTGGTTGGAAATGATTAGTCTTAAGTGTCTGACTTTGGCACATAGTGTTTTAGTGCCAAAATTGACTAAGGCATTAACATTTGGCCTGGTCTGAGGTAGGGATCTAACTCAGGATGGGGACTGCCTTGGTTTGTAAAACAGCCAAGGGGGCCCAAATGACTTTTGGGTTTCATAAATGGGTTAGAAAATGGAAGCAAGTGTACATATTCCAGTAATTAAATCATAGTAATAAAATACAAACATGATAAAATAATTTGGATATTTTACCTTCTCCATTGGTTGGTATCCTTTCTTCAAAATGCAGCCTTCAGTGATGTGAAAAGAGGAGATTACCTTAGTGGAGGTGGGAGGGAATGAGGTCAAACTGATATTTGATAAACCAAAAATTCCCAGTAGTTATAAGGATTTTTCCAACCAGTTATTGTAGCCTAATAAAGTCACATTTTGATTTTGAATTTCTCAGTCAATGCAGTACCACAAATATAATGTGGTACTGATATAATATAAAATAAATAATGTGATATGACGTAATAGGGTGCAAATTCCCTATGAGTCTTATAGACTGTTATATATGTGTGGTCCTAATGAATCGTGCCTCCTAGTCTTCACGCCTTTCTGTAACCTCTTCCCACAAAGCATATGGGCTTAGCCACGTGAATCACTTCAGCCTATGGGATGTTAGCAAACACAGCACAAGCACAGACTGGTAAAGCGCTTGCATAGTGGGGCTGGTCAACTTGCAAGTCTTCCTCTTGGAAGCGAATCACCATGTTGGAAAGAAGCTCAGGCTAGTCTACTGAATGAGAGACCATATGGCGGGAGGCTGTGCAACATGAGAGCCCATTCGGACATTCCAGCCACAGCTAATGGCCCAGATGAATGAAGCCACATGAGTGACCTCAGATCTACCAGGCCGAGAGGATCTGCCCAGTGTTGCCCCATCCACCCCCAGGATCATGAGAAATAATATATTGTTTTTTACTCCACTGAGTTTGGCCTTGGTTTGTTATACAGCAATAGAGATCTGATACTATGTCTCTTCAGAGATAATCTGTGTCTTGTGAAGCCAATCTTTGGAGAACAGGTGTTTCATTGTTCTGTCTCACCTAATATATGATTCCTTCAGATTTTTAGTTGTGCAGATGAATGATT
Organism: Vulpes lagopus; assembly: GCF_018345385.1. NCBI lineage: Eukaryota > Metazoa > Chordata > Mammalia > Carnivora > Canidae > Vulpes > Vulpes lagopus. Next base: position 34,780,644 of record NC_054834.1, read on the forward strand.
TCTCCTCTTCCCTCTGAAGAAGAGGGATCCCAAAATATTGCTCGGGTTGATGGCCGTATTTCTATTATAACCAGTTCTAATTAATCTTTATATTCAAGGTTTTACTGTACTTCATGTTTGGGTACCTGGATCTTATTGCTATTTCATGCATGTGTCATGGGATAGTTCTTAGTCAAATGACTCCTATTTAGAGGTGCCAGAAAGATGTTTCCAGTATTATCCTAGGGATTCCATCAGTTCTCATTTAATGGAAGTACGAAAAACAACCAAATGTAAATCCAATACCCGTGACCCACCTCCTATTCCCCGCCCTTCTGCCTACCTTTAACTCCCATTGCTCTTCCAAAAAGGACAAGGAACAAACAGGTCAGCCAACATATGGACTTTATAATCTCTGCTGTTTTAACTTTTCAAAGACTCCCTGTAACATTGGCAAGCAAGTGAGAGCTCCGCAACTATCCCTTTGATTGCAAAACACACAGGGGCTTGCTCCTGACTAGATTATTGTTTTTCCATACACAAGCGGCTTTTCTTTGCAAAATGTGCTCAAGGCAAATGTCCAACACCAACTGAATTCCCATGGTTTTGTATCCACTGTTCTTCTCTATGAAGGAGAACAATTTAACATATAAAACCAGGCAAGATTAGGAGATTTCTCATCCTATCTTTGCCAATCTGGTTGCGACATGTTTATTAGCAAAGTGACATCTGTTTGAGGATAGGTTGAAACTATTTTGCTATGTCACAGAAACACTACATTTCCTATGTTACAAATACATTCTATCTTTTCTTTTCCCTCAGGCCCAGACTTTTCAGTGTAATAGACCAAAACTGTAATCTTTTTTATAAGCCAATAATTTCTAGGTTCACCAACTGGAACATTTTGTTGTTTTAGGTTTGGAATCATCCATTATAATTTCTATCCTGCACAAGCTGAAGAGGCTCTTTGGAATTATCGTGTGATATTGTTTAATCCCAGTATTTGACTCCAATATTTAGCTCGTCATGGAGGACATAGTGATAATACTTACAATTTCTGGCCATTTGTTCAGTTCTGTGGTCACAGCTCTGAGCTATTTCAGAAAGATAGATGAATACTTTCTTACTGATGATCACTGAGGATTGTGTCTATATATCCAAGGGAAATAGTCCTTTCCAGTGTGATTCTGTGTTGTCACCTAGCATCATTTTTCCAGGAATGGAGAAGAATTTGTACAGAGTAGTCATTCAGAAGAGGATATTATATTTAAAGGCATTACATAAATAAAGACAATTTGCCCCAGTACTTCTCAGAAAAGTGTTCATCTGCCCTGATTTGCAACCTCAGAAGATTTCTCGCCTTGGAATAAGTGTTCCAGGAAGAACAGAACTTCAGTTTCTTAATGAATGATTCTATTTCAAATCAAGATTTCATAGTTTTGAGTAATTCTTAAAATATTCAATTTGAATGCATACAATCCTCACACAATCATTGCTTGAAGAAACAACGCCTGTCTCCCGTTGTACGTCCTATGGTGGTGGTATTCCTGGAAGAATCTTGACCCCAACTTAAAGTGGTATTTCTTACATTCTTATGTCTGTAATGAAGATGTCTTTTAATGAGAGAAGAGCACCACTATAGGCTTCACCTAGTATCTTCATGTAAATATGGTCCAAATGACAGAGCAGTAATATTCCTGTTTTAGTGATCTTTGGTAAGTCTGGCCCAATTTTGCAAAGACTGTAAAATTCAGCCTTAAATTATTCTAAATGGAGAACTGTATGCTCCATAACTCATCTATTATGGAAAGCCCTTTCTAACTGCATGAGGGGTCCAGGTCCAGGAACATAATTATTAAGAGATTTATGAACTATAGAACGTGTTTAGGCTCACTGACTTAGAATTTACATTTGGCTTTGGCGGGTACTTATAAATATGCTCTGGCTTTAGAATAATCCAACTTTTCCTGGGTGGTATCTCTGTTAATCTAGAGGTTCCCGGAACTTAATGGTTCCTTAAAATGCTCCCAGGTCCTACTTCATCCACACCTAGTACAGTATGACAGGATGGTGATATTTTGAGAATGTCTACGAAATGCCAAGTGAAAAAGTAATGCCAAGTGCTTGATTATGAGGTGATGTACACTTTCACAGCTCCTAACAGACAAGTAGATGATCCATGTATGGTTGCTATTGGGCTTAAAAGTAATACCTGCGTTTGTATGAAGGGGATCCCCTGTATTGCTTAATGACCACCAAAGCAATGATTTAACCCACTTCTAAACTGTAGTAGAACTCTAATAGGGGCTTATCATGGTGTAACACTGGGTTTATGATAGTGTAATACTGCTCTAGCCCTTTTTTGGAGGTGTTGCCATAAGAAACTCCACAATCTAATGGGGTAAGCACTGGACTCAGAATTTGGACTTCTGCTTTTGAGTGCTCATTGATAGTCTAGGAAATTTGTGGAAGGGCAGCTTACCTTACTCAGTTTACATATATGTCTACACAACTGCACATATATGTATATATATGTATATATACATATATACACACATATATACACATTTATACATATAAATGATCATTTACTTGCCATCTTTCCTTTATGAAGTTGATATAATCATTCAGAAATAAAAGTGGACTGAAATGACAACTCTCTATGACCCTGTTGTTGATTCTGATTCTCTTTTGTGGGCAGCAGGGGATGGGAGAGAAAGCATTGTGTCTTTAGCACATACAGATTAATAACCATCTGTATCTCCTTTTGGTGATGCCTGGATTAAGTCATCGGTAATGGCTCCAGCATTCTTCATTCTGACAGCTCGCTTGGTTTCCAGGGTTGTGATCATGCAGGGATTAGATCCTAATTTTTCCATCCTTCTTTGGGGACTGTGGGGAGAAAGAGTTCCCTGTGTGTTCATGTATTGGCATATCCTGCTGATTAGGTAAGACCACACACTCTATTGTTTTGATATTTGTAGACTAGTGTATGTGTCTTGCTGTGGCATTCTGATAGGGGCTGCCAAACAGCACGGAGCTGGTAATTAGTTCTTAGCGTATGGAACAAATTGAAGAAACTCTATTCCAATGATGCACGTTCAAAATTGATTTTCCTTTAGAGCTGAATGTCAAGGTTTAAAAATAGAATATCTCAGCTTTTCCATAAATGTGGATGGTGAATGAAGATCCAGTATCCAAATATACACAGGCAATTTCCCTTTTCCCATAAATTTCCCCCTTTCTGGGTCTAGAATGAAAATGCAGGCTTTTAGCCATCTGGTGGCTGTGTGAAGGCTGTATGCAACGTTCTCAATTACACCCAATTTTCTGTTTCCTGTACAACAGACTAGATAAAATGTTTGTTCAGAGACAAGCTCATTATTGTTTTTAGAATGAAAATAACAAAACATCCCAAGCCTTCATCCTCCAATGTAAACAATGTAAATTGAAACTTTAGATTCAAAGGCATAATTTTGCAAAGAAAAGCCTTGTTCTTACCCTATGTCTTTAAATGCCTTGGGCTCCGTGCTTTCTTAAACTCCCAAACACTCCTGGCTCTCAAACAGAGCAATTGTGTGCCTGGGATAATTGCTTTCTGATAACAAAAGGTGAAAATACTTTTGGATCCCTGATACATCACAGCTAAAGTTTTGTCAATTAAAGCCGTATCTTTCATTTCTGTGGTCTTAGTTATCGTATTCTTGTCTGTTAAATTGTTTGATTTAGCTTCCACTCTTTGGTTGATTCATTTATGTGAAATGTTTTAAGCAGCAAAAGAACACAAGTCCCTACTCTGTTCTGAGCAGATAATGATTATACCACCAACTCTCTTCCCTTCCCTATACAGCGGCTCAGAGTGGTATTCCAGAGTTACATTTCTTTTTCCTTTAGAGCTTCTTTTTCATTCATCTTTCCTAAGACCTTTCTTATTAAATACTATTAAGCGAGCATAAATTGGAAGGGGAAAAAAAAACACTGTTCAGAAAAATTCCTTACATCCTATGCATTTGGATGTGTAAAAAAATCGGCTATTTATTTTTTTCCTTTGATCTTTCCTTCTTAGTGATAATTCTAAGCAGACCATTTTGGAAATAGATCTCTAAATTTTGGGGAAGCCTCCTCATTATATAGGTAAGCTTTACCTAACTTAGGAGTCTTGTGACCCCACTTTAGCATGGTGTTGCAATCAAAGAAATGCCTGTCTTGCATTCAGAATAATTGAAAAACAATTTATATCTTACTGTACTTCTATGCGGTTACATCATTTATAAGAAAGGAAAACTTGTTAACATGTTTTTCCTCATTTATCTCATTCCTAATATCTCCTACTCTTTACTGCACCCTGAAATCTCTCTCTGCAACCATGTCAAACTTTCCCAAACTTTTGTGGGAAACACAGTGATATTTCTTGCCTCTTTCTGGATCAATTATTTATTAGGTAAATCAGTTTGGTCTTTCAGTACCTTTCAATTTTTATGCTGGAGCTTTTTTCCTACACTCTTTGCAGCACAGAAGGATATAAAAACTGAACACAAAAGCAAGGATCTATTCTTCTTCAAAGGCAGGTGAGGGTGTGGGAGATAGGCAGGATGGCAAGCTCATACATTTATGTAATTTTTTTTTTTTATCCTCATCACATGCAGTAGTTAGAAGTTGGAGCACTATGGTTCTTAATCCCTGAGCACAACTGAAACTCAGAGCTAAGAATGAGGACCTCCTCCACTTTTAGGAACTGTGGCTAATCCTCATTTCCTCACCATTCCCCATTTCCTTGGTTATCTCAAACCTACCTGCCACTGACCTTTAATGGCTGATTGGTAAGGATTGAAAGTAGAAGTCACTATCTCTCAGCTTAACAACTTCACTCTCTATGCATAGAGGCTCATTTATTTCAATTTCTTTTTCAAATGCAAAGATGCTTATATCATACTCCGTTGTTTGAAACCCTCTGTGTTCACTGCCTCTGCCTTTGGATGATGTCCAGATGCATAACCTATACTCAATACCTCTGCCACATTTCCCCATAATATTCTACTCTCCAGCCGTGTTAATTTTCTTTCAGTCTATGGATTGCCATGATCTTTCTTACCTCTGAGACTTCCCACATCTCGTTGCCTCTGGTGAAATATTCTTCCGGCCCCATGTTGCTTTTTTGTGGCCAATTCCTTTTCCTGCTCCATCTTGACTTAGGCATTATTTCCTTTAAAAAGCCCTTTCCAGTCTCGCTGGACTGGATTAAGTGGCTCTGCAGTGAACTCCTTCGGCACCCTGAACTTAGCACAGTGTGTTGTTTGGCTAGTAAAATCCAAACTCTAGTTTGTCTTGCTCAGTTATATTTCACACTGCATGGCATGAATTAGGTCCTCAACACATGTTTGTTGAATGCCTACTGGATGAAGGAGTTAATGTTTGTTGAGCAGCTACTAGGTGCATTGTGCACCAATCTAAGAAAGACATCTATAAACTGGGTAAAATTTCTTCCCTGCAGGACTCTGTACACAATCCTTAGTGATGTGGGGTAAAGTAGGTCTGTCCCTCACACCCACCTAATATTTCTACTGTGAGCTATTAATGAAGATGTCGGTAAAGAAAACCCTTATCTCTTATCATGTGTCAAGCCTTGTCATAAACGTTTTACATGAATTATCACATTTAATTCTCACCCTAAATATTTTGTTGTTTAGTAGGTTGTGAAGTAGGTCCTCTTATTATAATGTCTGTTTCTTTGAAAGGGAAAGTTAAGGCTTAGGTAAGCCACATAGTAAATAGTGGAGCCAGGATTCAAGCCCAGGCATTCTGAGTCAACTCTGCTAAACTAGTTTCAGTGAGTTGAATTCATTGGATAACTTGGGCCATTATAATGAATACGATAATTGTAAAACCTTGTCATTATATACATTTTGCAAGCATACCTCATTTACTCCTCTGATCCATGTTATGAGCTGCACAAAGTAGTTTTTACTTTCCTTCTTCAGCTGCTGGTAAAACTTGAAAACAAACTGATCAAATGTCTCCAATCAGCCTCGGTGTCCATCAAAAGATGAATGGATAAAGAAGATGTGGTCTATGTATACAATGGAATATTACTCAGCCATTAGAAACAACAAATACCCACAATTTGCTTCCACGTGGATGGAACTGGAGGGTATAATGCTGAGTGAAGTAAGTCAATCGGAAAAGGACAAACATTATATGGTCTCGTTCATTTGGGGAATATAAAAATTATTGAAAGGGAATAAAGAGGAAAGGAGAGAAGATGAGTGAAAATATCAGTGAGGGTGACAAAACATGAGAGACACCTAGCTCTGGGAAATGAACAAGGGGTAGTGGAAGGGGAGGTGGGCCGGGGGTTGGGGTGACTGGGTGATGGGCACTGAGGGGGGCACTTGGCGGGATGAGCACTGGGTGTTATGCTAAATGTTGGCAAATTGAACTCCAATAAAAAAAAACAATAAAAAAAATGTCTCCAGTCAATCGGCCAGTGAGCAATGAATGGAGCTCCAGAACCCGATTGTTCTTACTAGTTAAACATTTTTACTGGCTCTCTGTGGACTTGAGAATGAGCACCAAATGCTTTAACAAGATGAACAGGGTTCACTCCATCTTTTTTAGCTTCAGCTTCCACAAGCTTTCCCAGTGAACTTACATTCACCCAACCAGACTACACTCAGTACACATTCAGAGCTCAGAGCTCAGCTCTTGATTTATACTGTTTTGACACCCAAATAAGGAGGGTCAGATGGAGTGGCAGATTTTGAAGAAACAAGGAAGCTTTGTCTGGATCAATTTAGATAAGTGGGGTTTTATAAGTTGTGATAGTCAAATGGGTGGGACAACTTTAGCATTTCTGCTTTCTGATCCCCAGAATCTGAATCTTCATGGCCTGGTCATTCCACATATTCTAACCTGTGATTGATTTACCCTGATGGTCACACTCTTGCAAGTGACACATGGATAGTAACTGTGGGGAAGCACACAGAGTGAAAATAGCCTGTTTCTTCAGTCAATAATTGGAACATCCCAAGATCTCAGACACATTAATAGGCAACATCTGCTAAAATCAAGAGAAAGTGAAAAACAGGATATGAGGCTTTGGGGATTAGAGTGAAGGGTATCCAGTACGAGCAAAGCTCCCATGACCGGGGTAACTGAGGCCAAGTGACTTGGTTAGGCAAAATAAAAACAACTGAAAAGAAACTATTGAACTGTAATAGCATGAATTTTATTCATTTTTTTTCATCAGTCTCTTTTAGATGAACAGATAATATAGAGAGACACATAAAATGTTCTTGAGTCAAAAAGAGAGTCAACTTGATCATTTAAATCTTCAGGGAATTATGTTGAGAGGGCTAGAGTCTAATTCTTTTTACGTTCCCTTTTGAAAATAAAAAGGAAGTCAGGAGGGACTGCTTGAAATTAAAAAAAAAAATCATTGAAACCCATGATGGCCTTTCCACAATCTTCAGATAATTCCTAAGTAAATGAAAATCATTTCATGAGATTTTTACTTAGTTTTGAAGAAAAACACAAACCCATGAAAGCAAGCCACAGTGCTTTTAAATATTCTTTGAACAAAAGCCATTGTAGAGCTAAATTTTATTTACAGTATGCAACACTGAGTGTCTTCATGACTTTGCCCTGGCTCCGATATGGCAACATAATAGGCTTCTACCAGAGGGAAAGCAAATACTGAGAATACTGAGAATTGATTCTATTAGGCAGAATAATGCACATACTCTGGAAATATATTTCCATCCATGACCATTCAGAGATTGTTTTGTCTGTTAAGGGATATCTTTCTCTGTTCCAGAATCAAGGTAATGCTATTTAGAAGAGCAAGCTATGGCTCACCCAAGGTTCTGCAAATTTTCTCCACAAAGGACCAGATACTGTGTAGTTTTGGCTTTGAGGAATGTATATTTTCTGTGATTACTACTCAATTTTGCCATTGTATTATGAATGAAGTCAATGAATGGGCCTTCATGTTTCCCAATAAAACTTGGTTTCAAAAATAGGTAGTGGACAGGATCCTGCATCATAGATTCCTGGTCCCTGAATTGTACCAAACTTTCTGCTATTTGATACGAGAAGGAATTTTTCTCTTTAGATTCTAAGCTAGGTCCAATAATGATTTCAGCTTTTCTAGTTGAATATATTGATTTAAATAGCTGCACATCCTGAAAAGAAGTTGCTTCCTAGTTATACATGATGAAAATGATAAAATGTTACTAGACTGGCTGCTTTTCCTTTGACTTTTAAACACATGTCACAACCTCACCATAAGCTCTGAATATTGGATGGGATCCAATTAGAGACAGACTGATCTTGGACACAATTCAAGAAAGGTCAGAACCCAAAAGGCCAGCAATACCTCATTATAAGGTAGTGTTGCTTCTTGGGCATGGATCTCAAGGGTGCTTTTTGAACAACGATGTTCCTAACACAGAGGGCTATTTTCTGAGAGGTGTGAAACTTGAGGAACACACATTATTTTTTCCTTCAAAGGTCTTCAAGGAGAACAAAGAATAGACTATATTGTATTTCCAGATCTGCTTCCAGCCTATAATGCTTGGATTCTACCCACACTGGCAACAGAGGACTTGTCTCTACTCTCTGTAGTTGAGTGATCGCCTCTTATTTTTATTTTGCCCTTAGGGATGAGATTAACCCTGCGGATTGCCCCCTCAACTCCAGATGCTTTTAGGAGGTCAGTAACTCATTAAGCTGTCCCTGGTGAGCTTCTTGAAGCAGGTGTGCACACCTCTGGATGCCTGCTGCCACGGAAGCCCCCTTTACAGTCAGAGCTTCCCCTGGGGAAGAGCATAGTTCTGAGAGTGTTGGGAAAAGGGAGGTTTTGCTTTTTCTCTCTCTCTCATTCCTCTTCCCTTCTCATGACTCTCTGGGGCCCGGTAACATATGATCATTCCATTCCATTAATCACTTTTTCATTTCCAATGAAGAAACTATTATATCAAAGACACAGAGAGGGCAGCAATAGACCATTTGTTTTGCAGCTCACGTGCCACCAGAAGAGTTGTAAAAGTCTTTATTCATATTTCAATTTAGAATTTGAACTGTGTAGGCTTTCGCTGTCCCTTTGAAGTGAATGTTCTGAGAACTAAGTGACATTAAATCAATATTTTAGAATACAAAATGGTACTGCTGGCTGTGGCTCACTCGAGGTTTTCCAAGAGGGTGGTATGGTCTATCTTTCTGGCCCATGGCTGCCTTACCCCCGATAATCACTGACACAGCTGCTTGGCACTCTCACCATGGACCAGTCTGTCCAGTTCTCTACTCATTTTCCCAGGCTCTGTAGTCCATGGTCATTATTCATTTGTAGATGGTAATGGCCATGAGAAGAGTGTTATGCCCCTGCTGACCACAGTGACTGGAACGTACTCATCCTTACATTGTATTTTTATGGTTAAGTGGTCAACTGATGAAAGTATTGGATGAGAGGATAAACTCTAGCACTTAAATTCTGTATTTATCTGATTCTGTTTGATTCAATTAAACCAATATCGCAGAATATATGATGTGATTATGTACAAAATTCCGGAACATAAAGATGAGTAATAATTCCTAAAGAAGCCATACTTCCTCTGGAAACACTTAAAAGCGTATTTTCCGAGACAGGCTTTTCCTCTCTTTCATACTCCTATCACGTTGGCTCTACTTGTCCTTGATGGAAGGAGACACCAGGACATAGAGGGAGAAGGTAACTAAAGAGCCCGTAAAAAAATTAATCTGTGAATATCTCTTTCCTCTTCATGGAAAATATGTATCCTATAATTTTCATATGTGTGAGTTACTTGGTCACTGCCTTCCTGGGCTGATGGCCATGCCACTCTGCAAGCTTTGGCAAATATTTTGTGCCCAAAATTTGGCTTTGATGACTCCCAGGAATGTCTTTTGGGCCTAACTGTAATCCTGGAAGGGAGTCATTCCAGTAAAAGGATAGCAAAAAGTTACAGCAGTTATAGGGTTCTGGTCCTTGCCCGTAGGAGAATGGGCTGAACATTCTTTCCCGTGGGCTGCAGGGTGGTAGTCTCCAAATGTAAGGGTAACAGGCTTATAAGCCAAAAATGGCATCTTTCAGAGAAACTCAGTATTAGAGCTGGGGAGTGAGAGTGACCCAGGGAGATTTCCATTTGTGCTGGAAAAATAATTTTCCTTGTTGAGAGTTTGGGCAACCCACACCATGGGTTACCCTTGATTACTAAACCCTGTTTTTGTGCAAACAGAGTATGAATTGTAGAATTCTCTTCCCATCCTGGTAGTACTTGAGTCAGCAGTAAGTGGACAAGGGAGGATTTTAGCAGAAAGCTATTCAACACTCATATGCTACTCCCTGTAGACTAATGCTGCAGGGCACCAGAGGCACAGAATGATGAGACCACAAAGGAGATAAATAAAAACTAAGATTGAGCTGCACCTCTTTGTAATCAACTTGTCACTTACCAGTTTCTCTTCTTTCTCTCTTTCTCTCTCCCTTTCTGTCCCTTTACCTCTTTGTCTCTTTCCACGAAACTTTCTCTATAGGTCTCTGTTGTCTTTTGTGCCTCTCATTTCTTTATCTTTTTTTTTTTTGTAGAAACTTTCTTATTTTGGAATAATTTTAGAATTATAGGAAAATTGCAAAGATAGTAGAGAGATCGCATGTACGTCCTACACTCAGCTTCCCCTTATGTCGCCATCATACACTTATCAAAACTAAGAAATTAACCTGAGTATATTACTATTAATTAGATTATAGCATTTATTTAGATTTCACCACTTTTTCCACTAATATCCTATTTGTTTTCAGGCTCCAATCCAGGATATCAAATCGCATTTAGTATCTTTCTCAGTTTATTTGCCTTTTCAGGTCCTTTTCTTCTTTTTTTTTTTCCCCAAATGAGGGTGTCATAATGCTTCTTTGTTGGGGAAGGGCACATCCTATCTTTGTGTGGTGAGAATTTACTGTATTTCTCATGTCTTTTCTTGAGGATATGCCAAAATCATCAAGGGTTTGTTTTTGCCCCAAAGTTAATGCTCCCAAATATATCTTTCTCATATTTTTCCATTTGTAGGAAGTGTCTTTTTCTCACACACCTTGCTTTTTTTTATTTTTTATTTTTTTTTTACACCTTGCTTTCTATTCTGTTTCAAACCCAATGCAGATCAGATTAAGATACCACATTTCCTACTAAGAAAAAGGAATCACATACAGAAAGAGGATCAGCTTCGAGGTACTGGAGCTCTGGAACATTTAGAGATGTGCTATGTTGGGACAGTAAAAAGTACAAATGATTATTGGCTAACAAATATTTATTATGGGCCTACAATGCACAGAGAGCTCATGAAAGCTGGGATCATTGATTCACGGAATGCTAAGGCTGGAAGGGGCCAATGAAAGACCTACTTTACCTCAGTTCTTTTATGGAATTGAAAACTGGGGCCAGGGAAGAAATGGTCTTGACCAAGTTCCAAAGGAGAGTAAAAGCTAGAATTCATTTCTTTTTCCTTTTGTTCCACTGATTCTTATACCAGTTTTGGCAGGAAAAGCCCTACTGTCCAATGCTATGGGATAAATAGTTGACTAATTAATTAAATCATTTAAAGCAGAGAATCAGTAAAAATGTTAGTACATATATTTTAGCATTAAAATTTTCTTTTATCTTAAAAATATACAAGTGAACATATTTTGAATAACTTAAAAAGAAGTATGGCCATGCTAATTTATTTTTTCTGAGTATGAACCTAGAGATTAGAGGTCATGTTGCCTTCTTTATATAAGCCACACTTTCCAGTTGGATTTCCATGTAAAAACACTAAAACTGAAACACTAAAAATACTAAGTAAAAACAAATTTGTCTGATATATAAGGTTCACATTTAGAAACAAGACATGTATAAAGCAAGAGTGGAAAACAAAAACAAAAAAAAATAAAGCAAGAGTGGTCAGCTCTTTGTGGGTATCAGTATGCTTCACAGGGAGAAAATGCTGTAAGTCAATCTGGGAAGTACTTTGATGGAAAAAGTAGCTAAGAGATATATTCAGATTTCCAACTTTTATTGCATCTCCAACACGAAGGCTTTCCCAGCTTCTCTAGCCCACAGATACCCCTGTCATTTCTGGTTTCTTTACCACCTTATCATTTAACAAAAGCTATCCCACTCTATTTCTTTCATAGGAATATGCTTCATTTTTTACTAAAATATTCTAGTGACTCAAGGCAGATATCATGACATACTTTTATTGTATTCCTACCTAGCACTTAGCTTAGAGCTGGGCAAAGAAAAGCATTGAACATGGACCTACTGAGTTCAACTGAATTTGCTGCAGATGTCATCTGAGACCACCAAGGGGAACATGTGCCTCTTTTGTCCACTGTGGGAAGAATTATGTGGGTGCTCTTTGAAGAGCTCTTCTGTTCATGGCTCTGTGATGGGCACATTAGGGAAGAGCCCAGATAGAATTCCATGATAACAGGGTGTAAGCCGGCCCTTTATCAGCAAGGAAATCAAGGACTGCTCAAGGCTGTGTTGTATGTTCTCAATCCCATGGAGAAATATCTGAATTTAGCTTATGGATTTTTAAAAAAAAATATTTATTTATTCATGAGAGACACAGATAGAGAGAGAGGGAGGGAGAGACACAGGCAGAGGGAGAAGCAGGCTTGATGCGGGGAGCCGGATATGGGACTCAATCCCGGATCTCCAGGATCGTGCCCCAGGCTGAAGGTGATGCCAAACGGCTGAGCCATCAAGGCTGCCCAGCTTATGGATTTTGAATGTATGAAGAGCAACTCCCTGACAGGGAAGGTTGTTTAGTACTAGACTTGGTTACCAAGGCAAGTTCTGGAAATACTTTCCCAAAGGCCTTTATAACAGGATGGATTCATCTTTCTTTCTGGTGTTATTGGGCCACAAGGCTCCATTTCTGCAATTTAACCACAGATGTTCTTTGTTTGAACCATCCAAGACAAAGGGACTGCGCTTTTCATATGAAATCTCCATAGGGAAAGAGGCTCCATGACCTCCCAAAGGAGCTCTTCTCAGTGCTTCATCACTCAAACCTTGACGAGCCCTTCTTTTATCCAATGGCAAGCTCTCTGGCTATATCTTAAACATGTTTCCTTTTGTTGGTTCTCTGTGGACATGAGCATAATCATTTATTTAATTATTTATCATGCTTATAAAAGAAATCTCAATGAATTGCTGTGCTCAAGTCTCTCTCTTCTATAGCTAAACCCTTCTGGTTCCTTTAACCTTTTCATGCAGCAACTCTTTCTTATCCCTTTAATCACATTGACTGTTTGTCTCTTGCCAAAAGAGGAGGCAGCAGATTAATTCATGCTGGGGCATGAGGAAACTCTATTGATATGTGGGCTGTGCATGTGACACCCAGCAATCTGGCTTCATGGACAACACATATTCCCAGGACATGCAGAGTATGGCAGGGGGTAAGACAAGAGACAGAGCAAGATTACAATGCTTATGAGATGTCTTACAAAAGACTATTTAGAATACTTTAAAAGATGTTGTTCTGTAGGCTTAAATATAGTGTTTTTAAAAATAGATCAAACGGTTTAAATATGATACTGCTCCTCCACTTTGTGAAAGCTTTGACTTTCCTCTCGAGTATAAAAGATTTCTAACACTGAGAATGGTATCATAAAAATGCAGTTTGTAAAAAAGGCATGCTGCTGACACTGTTAAAATTAATAGTTTTCTTGGAAGTGGAGTCTCTTCAATTCTCACAGTGTAAACGTAGAGAGAAATGGACGACTTCCCCCCCCCCTTTTTTTGTAAAGTTAATTGACTTGCTTGTCTTAGTTTTCCCGAATGAAATATATTGGATGGAGCACATAGAGAATGCTCATACCAGACTCTTTTAGCTTATCATTCAAATGCCTGTCTTGAATTCTGGAGTTCTTTCCATCACAACTATTAATGGTTATATGGGGAAAAAATGTGACCAAATGCCCAATATCTGGAATATTTACATAGAAAGAGTTTATCCTCTTTTCCTGTTTTCTTAAATGTAATAAGAAATCATGACTATTATTTTTCTTCCATTGTAAAATATATTTGCTACTTCTGGGTGCTCAGTTCAATAATTGAAAACCCTGAAAAGAGAGCATGGATTGGATCTTAGATATTTTCAGAAAGACTTGGAGAGTCTTTGTGCCTATGCAAAAGGGAGCTGATTACGAATTGATGAGATAGTTCGAGTTCAGGCATGGATTTTGTGATGCTTTTTAATCTTAGGGAGGGTAACTCCTCTATGCTAGGGCATCTCTTTATAGGAGAGCCTGAGAAAACAAAAAGCAAGTAAAAAAGCCAGTGACATTTTTGAAGTCGAAAACTTTATATTGGAACTTTCTTAAAGAGTCATTGGTAATTTGTACATTTCTAAACTAGCAGAGACATCCTGAAGGTGAAGAGATGCATGAGCCTTGATGGGGGAAAACACAGAATCTCAGATCTAGGAGCATTTTAAGAATCATCTAGTTCATTGATTTCTGTGTGGATCTGATTAAAATGTATTGGTGGTTGTTTATCTGTCTTTTAATTTGTTTCAAGAGTGGTCTTATACTCCCAGAGTCTTTTTATCTTTAGGCTAAATGGTTCAATTCCTATACCATCGAATTATTTGGATTCTTTCCCATCTAGATTTCTTTCCACTGAAAACCACTTTGGTTTGCTGAGAGGTTCCTCTTAAACTCTGACTCCTTAAATGCACCCTCTGATGTGCGTTTATTTATCTGTGTGCAGGTATTTTATATCTAAAGATAGTACTTTCATTTTTCCTTGTAACTCATGATTTTATTACAATGAGGCATCTGTATCATCTAGTTGATTAGTTTGTCCTTTTATCTTGATATTATCACATACTTTCTAAGCAGTTGAGCTGTCCTCATCTGAGTCATTGATAACAGTATTGAGTAGAATAGAACCTGACATAAACTAAATATTAACTATAGTTCACTGTGGAAATAAAAATAAAAAGGGAAAGAATAAAGGCCAGGAGGAAGAAAGAGCAAGATCACCATAGAAAAGCAAAGAACACAGATGCCACATAGGTTGGGCAGGAACCCTACCTGCTGGGGGAAGTCGACTTCTGAGGACACCTGTAGGAAATCAATCCACCCACCTGGGCAAGCGCTGTCCTTTCCTGGTGGGCTTTGGAAATCCAGTGGGACCCAATGAAAATCTGCTAAAATTCATAGCCTTGAAAATCTGAAGGGAATCTGAACATTTTCCTCATGATTGAGTCAGTTGACAGTGGGCAAATGCAACTTCCTGTTTTTATGGGGAAAATGGATTAAAAATATTTCTGAAAAGATTCAAAAAAATCTTGTGGACACTAAATTGCTCCTGGAAAACAATATTTTGATGATTATAGTGTAAATGAATCAGGATCACATGGGTTACATTTCTGCTCAAGTATACATGGTTTAAACACGGATGGAAAAGTGGTTACATCTTGTAAATTTCATAGTTTTCTCTCTTTCTGAGTCTTCGAGCCTCTTCCCTTCCATCTGCAAAGGACAAGGGAGAGATTGAGAGCTTCACCAAACCTCAACTACACCTGGCTTTCTTCTTGCCACCATTGAAGACTTTATGGACGAGTTTTTATTACATAAATAAATGTGGCTGTGGAAAACTAATAAACATGCCCAGCTTCACCAGGTGGGTCTGATGTCAAAAGAGCACAGTCTGAGGTTTTCTCCATTTCTTTTTCATTTCCCTATTTGTCCAGCTTCCAGATTTTTCTGGACATTTTTAAAATCTCTCTGTCCTCACATACTCCCACATATAATTAAATCAACTCTGCTATTTCCTTTTATAACTTACAACCCTAGAAAAGTACTGTCTTGGTTGATAAGGAGGCAGAAAAATCTCAGTAAATTTAATGATCTCTTTTGCCCCTGGGGAGGGAGGAGGGCAGCAGACAGGAGTAGCTACAAGCCCTCGGACCCTGTACCTCTTCCTAAGCTTCTGAACTGGCTTGCAACACCCTCTTGTATATGCCACAATGTTCCAGACCAGCCCCATTGTGTCTTCTAAGGGGCCCTTAGTAATTCATTAGTAAGAATGTCTTGTGGCTGCTCTCACTCAAATTTTAGCAATCATTTCCCCAGTTACTGGGTTCCCATCTTGTTTCGAAGGTCCAGTATGGCTGAGTCTCTGTTTCTAGTTACCTCCCTAGTGGACAAATTTCTTTGCTCTTCCTCTTGCTATTGATAAGATTTCTGCATTGTGACATTGGCCCTTTTAGTGACCAGATACTTATCTGGTAGCCTCGGCGCCAGCACCTGGATTTATTTTTTCTGAATCCAGGATCCCTATGCTCAGGCTTTCTACATGCGGTCCTAGCACAGGGACATTTGTTTTTGCCCACCATTTGTAACCTTCCATCTACCCCCCAGATTTCCTGCTCTACTCAATTGATGCACTCACTCATTTTCTTATTAATTTCTTTGCTTATTCAGTATTTATCAACTGCTTATCATGTTACATGAATGGTACTGGTGTTGTGTGAACAAAACAGGAGTTATTCAAGTCAAAAGTAGAGTGGAGGGCAGGTATTTTAGGCAAAGGGAATAGTACTTACTCTGAATTTTGGAAATGACACTATGAAAAAGGGCAGAGTCCTTGCCCTCACAGAGCTTTCACTAGAGTTTCTAGATGATAAGTTTTACCTGGAAGGTTTTTAAAAACACAGATTTCCAGATCCTGTCCTTGGCATGTCTGAATCAGTAGGTCTGGAGTAGGATCTGGAAATTTGCATTTTAACAAGCTTGCAGGTGATTCTTATCATCAGCAAGTTTGGAAAACTCGGCAGTGTGAGATATGCCAAGGCTCAAAGGTGGGATGTGTTTGGAAACTAAGAAGTTCCATCTGGTTGGATTGTGGGTTGCTGGATGGGAGCTGGTGAGAGGTGTGTTGGAAAGTAAGCAGGATCCAGATCACGAGATAACTCAGGTGCCAGCTAAGGACCCTTGACTTTATCTAAAGGTTATGGGAGGCAGCAAAAGATCTTTCTGGAGGACAACAAAATGACAATTTTTAAATGTCCTCTCTTTGACATTTGGAAGGTCAGGAGAGAGGTAGGGGTTGGGGCAGATGGAGTTAGAGGATAGAAAGAGAAAGACTATGTTTTTATATAATGTTTATAAACATTTGGGATGGAGGTGTGAATTTGAAGTCATCTTGACAGACATGGAAATTGCACATGTTGGTCATTTTGGATCTTTTCAGTTTCGTTTTCCCAACACATATGTTGCTCTCTTGGTGTCTCAGCTTTCCCTGTGTGATTTTGTCTCAAATCAACTGTGTGTGGCCTAGCTCTCATATTCAGGTCCAGCTCCTGTTCAGCTTTCTGGGTTGGCCTAAACTTCTGCACCTAGCTTTCCCTACCTTCACGAGTCTGATTGGGACCTCAATTCTCAATAGCCATGCCTGAGAGGGAGTGACCAGGCAGCTGCTCTCTTCCCATCCTATCTCACATGTAGAGCTAGTAGAATCATTTTTTACTTTTCTAAGCTTCTGTGGTTTCCTACAGGAAAATGGAGTTAGGTCTCCCACATGGTAGGAAGCTTCACCTACCTCTGTGTGATGAGCAGCTGTAAGAGTGTAGGCTAGGGCTAGGATGTCCTTTAATTTTGGATTTAGGATAAAAGATAATTTGGGGAAAGCCTACTTGCTTGCTTCATCTCTCTCCCATTACCTTTATCTGTAAAAACAGATTTCTGCTTTGGAAACACTACTCCTATTGATCTTGTGTGGTTTTTAAGGTGCTAATAATAGGAACTAGGGTGTTGGAAAAGCAGTCCCCATAGGATATAAGCAGCAAATCATATTACTTTTTTCATATTGTTCTCTTATTTTTGTTTAGGATTTATTTTATTTATTTTACAGAGAGAAAAGAGAGACAGAGGGGGAGAGAGAGAGAGCAAGGGGAGGGGCAGAAGGAGAGGGAGAGAGAGAACCTTAAGCAGGCTCCATGCTGAGCATGGAGTCCAATGTGGGGCTTGACCTCATGATTCTGAGATCACAACCTGAGCTGAAATCAAGAGTCCAACACTTAACCAATAAGCTACTTAGGTGCCCCTCACATTGATTCTTTAAATTAAACCTGTGGATTGTTTTTTGTTGTTGCTGTTGAAATCTCTCCTGAAAACATTTCAGATACTTTTAAATAATAAAAAATCCACTAGTCACTTTTCGCCCAAAGACACTTAATTAAAATTTGTTATCCAGTTCAAGTCATCATGGCAATACTAAAACATAGTATTGCTTTAGTCTGGAAAGCCTGCAGGGGAAAGAAAGGTTTATGGCACATCTCTCCTTCCAGATCAAGTTGTCTTTTTTTAGGGGACAAATAGCAAGCTCTCTGTGTGGGCTGCTTAGAGCCCCTTTCTGTAGGATTGAGATGTGGGAAAAATGATCTTACCCTTGCCCCGTTCTCCAATAAAAATGCTTTTCAGAGAAAGCCTCTCTTTTCTTCCTTTCAAACTTTTTACACCCTTGAGGTTGGGTAATGGATGAGGGCTGACCTAGCCAGCTTCAAAACCACCTAGGCAGTCAGATCCCTCACCATGTGATGTGGAGATACTTGGCATCTGCTGTTTTTCTCTTGGTCTTTCTTCCTTGGCAAAAATGAAGTGAGAAAGAGTCATTTGTAAGATTCCATTAGCAGGTTAATGTTGGCCAGTGCAATTTACTTTGCGGAGTGTTTTCGCATATATTAATTTCATTTGTTTTGTAGCAATTCCATGAAATAAGCAGGACAAAAAAAAAAGTGACACCCAGATAGATTAACTGGCGTATATGAGCCCAAAAAGATATTAATGGTGGAGTCTGGATTGAAACCCAAGTCTTACAGTTTAAGGCCGGTTTAGGACTTTGCCTAGTATAGTGGAAATATGAGAAGTTTTAAAATGGGCCCCAATCCAGCTTTTTTTTATTACTAGGTTCTGACTTTATGTCAATTTCTTAACCTTTCTGATCTTTACTCTCCTGATATAAAATAGAGGTAATACCATATTCACCCAAAATTTTAGAAGGAATAAGATAAAGGGATGTTGAAGATCTGTTAAAATGCAAGCCTGGATGGTGCCTGAGATTCCAAATCTCCAACAAGCTCCCAGGTGCTGCTGATGCTGCTGGTTTGAGGGGTGACCACGAACCGCAAGAGCACAATGCTTGTCAAATGTTTTGTTCACAAGTAGACATTCAATAAATATCAGTTTCCTTCTCCTTTCTGATCGCCTGTTTGCCCAGCTTTCCATTTGATTTTAGGATCTACTTTAATTTACTCAACTTGTTATTTGGCACAGAGTCAGAGATAACATAAAATACACATTAAAAAGACACCCCCCAAAAAAAAAAAAAAAAGACACCCCCCAAAAAAAAAAAAAAAAGACACCCCCACACAAACCCTGCATAGGGTCTTCTTTGAGTGCACTCAAGAGAAGAATCTAGTAGTGTCTGAAATCTGGCTCTCAGTAATATGGCTCCAGCAACACTAATATGAGAAAAATTACCCAGATCAGAGGCCGTGCCTAGTTCCAGGTTCCTAAGCAACTGCTTTATCTTCATTGAGCAAAGAAATCAGTGGAGGGCTTGCCAACAGAGTTTAAAAGATGTTCTTGAGAGTATTTTTAAAGAAATTAGATGGTTATAAAAATCATGGAGTCGGCTCACGACCACTCACACGATGGCCTAAATCCATAAACCAGCTATACCTTTGACAAGTTTTCCATGATGATGATCTATTGAGAGAGGAAGGACAAAAATATTTTCAAACCCCAAACCTAACTTCCAGGGCTGAACACAGTTGTTTGAATTCTGGCCCAGCAGCGTATTGGCATTGGCTGAAGCTCATTAATCTTTAAGAAGATGTAAAGAGATGTAGAAAAACCTTGTTTTCCAGAAAAGGGCTGCAAATTTTGCCTTCATCGTTCAGCACCTTTGTGTGATAATCGAGAACCATTTTAAATTGTCACCAGTTTCAAAAATAATCCTAATCTGGGAAGGGGGGGCATTTTGGTAATGGTATGCAATTCTTTAATTATGTTTCCTGAATTTATTTGGGATAATTGATTTTTCTTCCTGAGTAAAAACACCTCATTTGTTAATGCTTTGAGCCTGTTAGCTACTGAACTAGTCTGAGATGAAATGGAATGACCTCCTTCCCGAAGTGGACAAAATCAGAGGAGACTCCTGCTTTCCCCAGGTGGCCATGCGTGGTCTGTGGCTTGCGGTGTGTAGGAGGGAATGTTGACGTATTGGACACATGCAGTGGAAAAAAGAACCAACAGGGGTAAAATTGTTTGTGGTATAGGAAGGCACATTTTGTGTATTAATAGAAAAGACCAGAATATGCAGTAATTTTCTTGCAAAAGTAACAGAAATTTATAGAAGCTAGAAGACTTCAGCAGAACAATTTGTTGTCCCTGAAAGTTTTTTTTTCATTACCAATAAATGCAGACCATAATGACATGTTTACTATTTTTTTCCATTGCAAAAGTAATACTTAGAAAACAATATCTGGAAATACAGAAAGTCCATGAAAATATATCCATATTTTTGGCCTTGAAAGGCGACCAGGTTTAACATTTTGTAATGTTTTCTTTTTGTCATGTTTCTTTTGTAATGTTTCTTTTCTGCCTTTTCTCTGCAAGAAAACAAAGATTGGTTACTGAAAATGTTTTTGACCATAATGTGTGGGTTGATGGCCTCAGACCCACCAAGAAAGGAGGTAATTGGCCCCTCCATAATAAGATTGTGCTGCATGCCTGTAGTTACCAAGAAAGGTAAAGTCTCAACCTCAAAGAGGTTGTCAATGTCTTGCATCCCTTGTCAAATGGGGTGCCTCCTTTTTATAGATCTTGGTGTTTTATGGTCAAATGCTCTGAGCTCGCTGCAGTGTGCGTTATCAATCTCCCTTTTAATATGGCCTCTTCCCAAACTTCCTCCCTTGGGACTACCAGTCTGGTCTCTCCTCTCACCCCTGCAGAGAATCATGAGATCTCCCCTTGCTACCTGACTCGGGAAAAACCTCCTCCCCTCTTGACCACACGCACAAAAATTCTTGGAAGGGTCTTAATTTGAAGTCTTGAATGAGAGCAAACCTGTAATTTTCATGAATTAAAGAATTGGTAATCCCCAGCCTCTGGCTGGTGAACACCTCCCCCCTTCCTTTCTGCCATATGAAGTTTATAAACAACGAGGTCTCATTTAAACGATTCTGAATTTATGTTTTATTTTCTACGAAGTAGGATGGCATAGTGAAGAATCAGGCACATCATACTCTTGAAATTAATCCTTAGGTGCTCTGACATATGAATATTACAAAATGTACTTGGTCTTGCAACAGCAGTATGTTAGTAGGTATATATATTATATTATATTATATTATATTATATTATATATATATATTATATATATATATATATATAATTTGCTGACTGTTTCAGATTTTATTTTTCATGAAACTTACTGAGGCAAAACTTACATAGAAAACATGTTCCAGTTGGAGTTTCGACACCTGTGTTCTATGTAACCAATCCCACCATAATCCCTATAACGGTACATTTCTGTCACCCCGAACTTCCCTTGCGTCTCTTTGTGGTCAGTCCCCACCTGTATCCCACCTTAACTTTAAGCAGGTACTGATCTTCTCTCACTATAGCTTAGTTATGTCTAATCTAGAATATTCTATCACTAGAATTATCTAGGATGGATTCGTGCGTGTGTTGCTTCTTTGACTCAACAAATGTTTTTGAGATTCATCCATGGTCTCCTATCTTGTAATGTGTTATTGTGTTCTGATTTTTGTTGCTGGGCAACTTCCATCCTATGGCTATATTACATTTTAATTGTTCATTCTCCTCATTATCCTTTTGATGTCTTCAGTGTCTGTAGTAATACCCTCTTGTTCCCTTCCTGATATTGGTAACTTCTATCTTCTCTCTCTCTCTCTCTCTTGCAGTCTTGCTGAAGATTTGTCAGTTTTATTGATTTTTTTTTCAATGAGCCACCTTTTCCTTTCTGAGTGTGTGTGTGTGAACGTGTACGTGTGTGTTCCATTTCCATCTTATGTTCACATTTTCCTTTAAAACTGAGCATTTCTGTAAAAAGCTGTTTTAAAGTTCTTGTTTGCTAATTCCATGATCTCTGTAGTTGTGTACCTGTTTGTACAGACTTATTTTTCTTCTGGTTATGGGTCGTATCTTCCTGCTTCTTTTCATTTTAAAGAATTTTTATTAGGATGCCGGGTCTTGTACACAGGATCCCGTTGAATGTCTGGATTTACTAGTCTTCCTTTTGAAAGTTGAATCTTGTTTTGGCAAAGAGTTAAGTGATTTGCAGTTCAACCTGGTCCTGATGAGGCTTGTTTTGAAGCTTTCTTAGGGTGAGTCTGAAGTATGCTTTCCTCTATGGCTAATTTAATTCACCTCTGAAAGCATGTCCCCTCAGGAGGCTCTGGTATATTCAGGGGCTTCAGCAAAGTCTCTCCATTCCAGCTGCTCACAACTCAACTGCTGCTTCACAGAGCCCAGAAATCTGGCCTCTCAGAGTTTCACCTTCTCCATGTACAGTAGATATTCGACAAAGTACTCAAGGTAACTCTTTGACATATTTCTGGAGCTCTTTTTCTCTGGTACTCCATCCCTTATATTTCTGCTTTCTTGGCCTCCTTGAACTCTGATCTCTGTCTCCTAAATTCAGAGAAATGGCTGTGCTCTGCTCGGGTTCCACTTCCTTTTGCTGCCGTCTGGGGAGTAGCTGCCTCTAGCCAGAAAGCCATGTTGATCCTAGGATGTACTTCATTTCTCTCCCTGTTGTCACAACTCACAATGCTGTTCTCTGTCTTTTTTTTTCAAGGTCCCAAAACACTTGCTTCACATATTCAGTTTCCTAATCGCTTATAGCAGGAGGACAAATTTGATATCAGTTATTCGATCATGTTCAGAAGTGGTAGTTCCCTAAATATGCTCCAAAAATGTTTCTATTCAGAATGATCAATGTTTCCTTCTTCAATTTCTCTTAGTAATTCTGGGGAGCTCCAATTCATTTATTCTCAAATACATTGACAATCACTTGGAATATTTTAATGTGTTATGCAAACATCAGTCCTCCTCTGCTCACTATTATCACTTCTCCTCCCCTAAATTAGTAGAAAGTATTTTTCTGAGGCCATGGCTTTGGTGGTTAGGGCAGGAATTCAGTTTTCAAATTTAGTGTGTAGGGCAAAAATTGTTCTCCTCTCATTTTGGGGGCATAAAATCGTAAGAATGAGGAACATTGCCGTATTTGATGTTGCCCAACAGACCCCCAGGTAACTTTCCAAAAAGTTGCACTTAGGGATGTCTCAGTGGGCATTTTTTTTTTTTTTAGTACTTTATCAGAAAGCTTCTTAGTCACATGGCAAGGTCTTGGTATTTATCAGAAAGGGATTTGAGTGAAGGTGTTTTAAGTTGATCAGTATCTGGAATGAGAAAGATCTCTGTTTTTATGGTCCTTATCAGAAAAATTTCCCTCTATCAGGAATGCCAAATACCTCAGATTTAAGTAGATACTCCGGGCACAGTTCAATGTTTCAAGAATAAATGCCAGAGGGAATGTGTTTCCTGTTCTAACTCCCTTACTTCTAGACTTTTGAATTTTCTCTGAAAGGTACTTAGAAAAACTGTAATTGATTGAATAATTCAGTTTGAATTATATCTTGTCATTGAAATAGGCAAGTTGGTAACTAGTGATTTTTTTTTTTTTTTTTGTAAATTAGTTCAGGATAACTTTGAGGAGGGCCTGAAGTCTTTTTTTTTTTTTTTTTTTAAAGATTTTATTTATCTATTCATGAGAGACACAGAAAGAGAGGCAGAGACCTAGGCAGAGGGAGAACCAGGCTCCCTGTGGGGAGCCTGATGTGGGACTCAATTCCAGGACCTTGGGATCATGCCCTGAGCCAAAGGCAGATGCTCAACCACTGAGCCACCCAGGTGCCCCAGGGCCTCAAGTCTTAATATTACACACAAAGTAAGATGATTAAATGAAGTGTGATGGAAAATTTCCTTTGATTTTCTGAAAAAGATGTTGAAGACTTGAGACTGAAAAACAAGTTGAATACTGTAATAGTGGTTGGGTTAAGCAAAGCTTTGATATGTCAAGCTTAAATATTCTCTAGAAGGATTATTTGTAAATAAGTGGAACTTTGTGCCTCCTAATGATTTACAAAAAGATCAAAATCATGTCAAGATTTACTGAGAATTGTACTGATATTGGAAACTGAAGGTTTCTAAAAAATTTACAGGAAACTAATACAGAGTTTAGAGTTTATAGCTAGTAACCAAATACAGAATGCTATAAGATAGCTGATGAGATCTTATTTTTGATTTTCTCAAATAAATAAAGGCTCTTGGTGATTCCATCAAGACAATTTTGCCTGTAGGACAATAACATGTGTTTTTATCTCCATGAACATATGTTTGCAATTGCACCCATACAACTTTTTTAGGAGGAGAAAGTTTCCTGGCCTCTGAAATAATATTAGTACTGCCATAGCGGAATCTGAAGCCAATGAGATAGGAAGCACATAAAGCCTTCTAAAAGAAACAGATTGATGAAATAGTCAAGGATGATGGGAGACATGGGGGCTAATAGACATGTCATATCTTCTTACAAATGTTCTCACCATCAAAAAATCACTAATGTGCCTTTGACTGCTATGGTTAGGTATCAGATCTGGGTCACAAAGGAGCTCATAGTGTAAGAGGGTAGGCTTTTAAATAAGTAGACAGATTAGTAGACTTAATTTGCCAGTCCAAAAGTATTGGAGCACTAGAAAAATCTAAATTTCAATCTTGGCTCTGTTACATAAAATGTGATTTTAGGATTATATATATTTTCATTTTAATGGGCTTCAGTTCTATCTCAGGTAATAGCATTAAACCTTTCAGGTAGAAATCCTAGGGATTATCTATCTTGTCTCATTTTCCCTCACCCTTTATTTCTTATTTATTTATTTATTTATTTATATTGGAGTTCAATTTGCTAATATATAGCATAACACCCAGTGCTCATCCTGTCTAGAGTCCCCCTCCGTGCCCATCACCCAGTCACCCCAACCCCCCGCCCACCTCCCTTTCCACTACCCCTTGTTCATTTCCCAGAGTTAGGAGTCTCTCATGCTCTGTCTCTCTCACTGATATTTTCACTCATTTTCTCTCCTTTCCCCTTTATCCCCTTTCACTATTTTTTATATTCCCCAAATGAATGAGACCATATAGTGTTTGTCTTTCTCCGATTGACTTATTTCACTCAGCATAATACCCTCCAGGTCCATCCACATCGAAGCAAATGGTGGGTATTCATCCTTTCTAATGGCTGAGTAACATTCCATTGTATACATAAACCACATCCTCTTTATCCATTCATCTTCCGATGGACACCGAGGCTCCTTCCACAGTTTGGCTATTGTGGACATTGCTGCTATAAACATCGGGGTGCAGGTGTTCTGGCGTTTCACTGCATCTGTATCTTTGGGGTAAATCCCCAGCAGTGCAATTGCTGGGTCGTAGGGCAGATCTATTTTTAACTCTTTGAGGAACCTCCACACAGTTTTCCAGAGCGGCTGTTCCAGTTCACATTCCCAACAGTGCAAGAGGGTTCCCCTTTCTCCACATCCTCTCCAACATTTGTTGTTTCCTGTCTTGTTAATTTTCCCCATTCTCACTGGTGTGAGGTGGTGTCTCATTGTGGTTTTGATTTGTATTTCCCTGATGGCCAGTGATGCGGAGCATTTTCTCATGTGCTTGTTGGCCATGTCTATGTCTTCCTCTGTGAGATTTCTGTTCATGTATTTTTTTTTTTCTGTTCATGTCTTTTGTCCATTTCATGATTGGATTGTTTGTTTCTTTGCTGTTGAGTTTAATAAGTTCTTTATAGATCTTGGAAACTAGCCCTTTATCTGATACGTCATTTGCAAATATCTTCTCCCATTCTGTAGGTTGTCTTTTAGGCTTGTTGACTGTTTCTTTTGCTGTGCAGAAGCTTTTTATCTTGATGAAGTACCAATAATTCATTTTTGCTTTTGTTTCCTTTGCCTTCATGGATGTATCTTGCAAGAAGTTACTGTGGCCAAGTTCAAAAAGGGTGTTGCCTGTGTTCTCCTCTAGGATTCTGATGGATTCTTGTCTCACATTTAGATCTTTCATCCATTTTGAGTTTATCTTTGTGTCTGGTGTAAGAGAATGGTCTAGTTTCATTCTTCTGCATGTGGCTGTCCAATTTTTCCAGCACCATTTATTGAAGAGACTTTCCTTTTTCCAGTGGATAGTTTTTTCTGCTTTGTCGAATGTTAGTTGATCATAGAGTTGAGGGTCCACTTCTGGATTCCCTATTCTGTTCCATGGATCTATGTGTCTGTTTTTGTGCCAGTACCACACTGTCTTGATGACCACAGCTTTGTAGTACAACCTGAAATCTGGCATTGTGATGCCCCCAGCTATGGTTTTCTTTTTTAATATTCCCCTGGCTATTTGGGGTCTTTTCTGATTCCACACAAATCTTAAGATGATTTGTTCCAACTCTCTGAAGAAAATCCATGGTATTTTGATAAGGATTGCATTGAATGTGTAAATTGCCCTGGGTAGCATTGACATTTTCACAATATTAATTCTTCCAATCCATGAACATGGAATATTTTTCCATCTCTTTGTGTCTTCCTCAATTTCTTTCAGAAGTGTTCTGTAGTTTTTAGGGTATAGATCCTTTACTTCTTTGGTTAGGTTTATTCCTAGGCATCTTATGCTTTTGGGTGCAATTGTAAATGGGATTGACTCCTTAATTTCTCTTTCTTCAGTCTCATTGTTAGTGTATAGAAATGCCACTGATTTGTGGGCATTGATTTTGTATCCTGTCACACTGCCGAATTGGTGTATGAGTTCTAGCAATCTTGGGGTGGAGTCTTTTGGGTTTTCTATGTACAGTATCATGTCACCCGTGAAGAGGGAGAGTTTGACTTCTTCTTTGCCAATTTGAATACCTTTTATTTCTTTTTTTTTTTTTTTTTGCCTGATTGCTGAGGCTAGGACTTCTAGTACTATGTTAAATAGCAGTGGTGAGAGTGGACATCCCTGTCGTGTTCCTGATACCTTACCTCCTATTTAGCAGTAAGTCCTGTTGTCTCTTCTTTCTTTCTCTCTTTCTCTCTCTTTCTTTCTTTCTTTCTTTCTTTCTTTCTTTCTTTCTTTCTCTTTCTTTCTCTAATATTGGTAGATTTATTTATTTATTTATTTCAGAGAGCGAGAGAGAGAGAGAGAGAGAGGGTGAGAGAGAGAGCACGAGCTGGAGGGGCAGAGGGAGAGGGAGAGAGAGCCTCAAGTAGACACCACACTGAGCAGGGAGCCTGATATAGAGTTCGATCTCACCACCATGAGATCATGACCTGAGCCAAAACCAAGAGTCAGACACTTAACTGACTGAACCACCCAGATACCTTTGTTGGCTGTACTTTCCTTTTTTTTTTTTAATTTTTATTTATTTATGATAGTCACACACACACACACACACACACACACACACAGAGGCAGAGACATAGGCAGAGGGAGAAGCAGGCTCCATGCACCGGGAGCCCGACGTGGGATTCGATCCCGGGTCTCCAGGATCGCGCCCTGGGCCAAAGGCAGGCGCTAAACTGCTGCGCCACCCAGGGATCCCCTGTACTTTCAAATAGATGTGAACACTTCTCTGCCTTTCACAGTTACTGCTAAATCCAAAGCACCAACATCTCTTGCTTACAAAATTAGCCCCTGAACTACTACTTTTGTCTTGCCCTCTTCTTGGATGAATACCAGATTGATCCTTTAAGTGTGCATTGGATTATACTACTCCCCTACTCTGACCCTCCAGTTCCTGCCCATTGCATTGGAATACCACACAACCTCTTCTCCATGCCCTTCATAGCTCCCTGAAAACTTGCCCCTGTCTGCCCTCATCTCTGGTCACATCTGACCCTCTTTTCCTTCCAAATTTTATTCACTCCACTGCAGTCATCCGCAACTAGAAGCTTGTTAAACTCATTTCTTTCTCAGGGGATGTTCTTACTCCATTTCCACAGGCCTGGCATCTTATCACATAAACTCTATGGCTAGCTCAAGTGCTACCATCTTGAAAAGGCTTTTCCCACCCTGTCTAAAATAGCTTGGTATCTCTCAATCCTCTTGCCCTGTTTTATTTTCTTCATGGCAAGACTGAAATTTTATTATTTTTAAAAATATTACTTCTTCCTTACTAGAAGGTAAGTTCCATAAGGATGGACTTTGTCTTGTTCATTATTCGGAGCACATAATGAATAAATATTTGTCAAATGAATAAGTAATTTTTAAACGAGGTGATGATATTTTCTTTTAGATTTTATGATGATGGAATATGAGAACATACACAAGTCTATATATACTTTAAGACTGTAAAGTACTAAAATATTAGTTATTCAGAGACCTATAACTAAAATGATTGTAAGGCATACCAAGTATTTGGACATAGTATTGATAAGCATCTCCATGAGCTGAGACTTAGGTCTTATATTTAATTCTAATTTCTGTCTTAAGAGAAAATGAGTGAGTTTTATTCAGTTGGCCAAGTACTCTTACAATTACTCTTGTACTCTTCACGACTTACTCTTCACAATTAGACTGGTTTATGCATTTTGACTTGTTATTATACTCCAGCGATTACAAAATGTCTTATCCCTCTGGGAGGTTGGGGATACAGTGGAATATTTTGTTTGCAATAATGCTGTCCATTATACAGCAATGTTTTCATCCTTTCCATCAGTTCAATGGGAGTAGCCTTTACTAGTTCTTCAGTTCACCCGACAAACGTGCACAAATTCTGCAAAGTCCTCAGTTCTCTTCCTACAAATTCTGAAAACACAATTTAGCATTATATGAGTAATGATACTTCTTGGGACAAGTGTGGGAGTAGCGGTTTGACCTACCAATACAATATTGGTAGTGCGTTCCTTGGATTTGCTGCTTAGTAGGGCTCTCCAAATTCCCATCTTGTTCAAAATCCCAGAGATCAGTGCAGATAGTTTTGCGAGATTTGGCAAATGAAAATATAGAATGGCCAGTTAATTTGAGTTTTAGATAAACAAGTGCTTTTCTGGTATAAGTATGTTGGGGTCATATTTATGTAGAAAATTATTTATTGTTTATTTGTAATTCATGCATAAATGGGCATCATGCATTGTATTTGGCAACTCTACATGTAGGATAGCCAGTGGCATCATTTCACCAGTTCTTTGGTTCAGACCACAGCACAGTGTGCCAGCCTCAGTGTGTGCAGCTAGATTGCTCAGACTGTTGGATGCGTTATGGTTGTTGAGGTGGGCCTCCTCCACTGTGTCCCAAGTAACAAGAATACTTACTGTCCCTTCTTTCATCTATGTGACTTTAACATATGTTTCCTTGTACTTGGGTGACTTTGAGTGGGAAATAGACATCAAGAAGAATCTTCCCCATGATGTCCAGTGAATTCTGAATGTTTCTTGGCATTTCCATGACAAACTCGATCACAGTGGATTAAGTGATCAGTTACTGCTCCCAGGATTTCTGTCATCTGGTTTGAAGGTCAGAGGTGGACTTTCTGTAAAGCTAAAGAAACTAGGGTCTTCAACTTGGGTAGGTCTCTTCTAAGACCCAATACCTAGTTTTGCATTATTTTTCTTAAAATTGTCCCCCACTTCACCACCCCAAACTGTATAAGCTTCAGCTTCTCAAAAGCCTGGATCCTATTCCCCACATCACACCATCATCTTGGGATAAGAATCCTTGCACAGTGACTCTAGAGAATTGCTGCTTTGGATGATTTTTGGATAAGATATTCAAATTTGCAAGGTAAATATTTTACACACAACCAAGCTGCATTTGCTTATTTTATGTCCTAGGCAACTCAATTCATTTTGGTTACTGGCTTATTTCCTTTCTCAATGGCCAAAGCTGTCACATTATGCTCTCATGAACATGGGGCAGGAATTTAATGGTCAAACAGATCCTTAAATTTCCTTTTCGCTGGGCAGTACCTAATTCAACATCTCTGCAACTCGTTGTAGTTTATTCCAGTTTCAGAGCAAAATTCTGGCTCTCTAGGAGGAAGCTTTAATGCTCTTTGGTTGAGAACTTTAGTTTATCCCATCATTATTATATCCCTTAATTTAAAAGCCTTTCATTGTACTTCCTCCAGTACCCAACCCCCAGCTATGACAGTAGACATCTCCCACAGCCTTGCAGAATACCAGCAATATGGACACAAATCCTGGAGGTGGCCCCTCGATTTCCTCAGACCCCCAAGTGTATTATGAACCCGAGATGGCCTGGGCCCTGTTTCTGGGGATATTTTCAGTTTCCCGAAGGAGGGACTGGAAAGAGATTATGTTGGAGTCACCTGGGACCCATCCTTGGACCTTCTCTCTATTTTTAGGTACTCTCATTCCCTTGGTGATCTCATCTTTGTGTCATGGCTTTAAAAAGCATCCCAACACTGACAATTCCCTAGTTTACATCTGAGGAGTAATTGGAGGGTTTAGAGTAAAGAAGTGATGAGATACAATACAGACTTAAAGGATCAGCTCAGAATTTCTACCCTGAACTCAGAACTTAATTCAACTTTCCACCTGGATGTCCACTAGGCATCAGTGAAAATTAATAAAAGGAAACCTCACTGAGAATAGAGTCGAAGGCCAGCAGGGGGAGCTCTGAGGTCCAGCACTGGATGTCAATTGCATATCCAAAAGGAATAGACCTTGCAGGTGGACACTGCTTTACTATCCCAGCAGGTGGAAGGAAGATTTCTTCTGGCCCTGGCAACAGCCCAGCCAGTGAGAGACAGTCACAGCTCAGCCAATGAGGGGCTACTATACTTGCAACTTCCAGTTTACTCCAATGGACATTTAGTTTATAATCACCCCCTTTCCTCTATAAAAAAAGGGATCCTGTCCTTTGTTCTCTGGACTGCCTGTGGTTTTGCTGTAGTTTGTTTGCTCTGGGTTGCAGTTCTCAGCTATTCCTGAATACACCCATTTTTTTTTTTGCTGGTAAAATAACTGACAGCTTTATTTTTAAGGTTAACACATTTCAGACATGTGTCCAAAACTTAGCTCCTGATCTTACCTCCAAATGTACTCTTTCTTCAGTTTTCCATCTCAATAAACGGCAACACCATTCTCCTAGATGCTCAGGCCAAAAATCCTGGAGTCATTTCTGACTCTTCTCATTATGATATCATGTGTTCAAACTATCTAAATAAAAATCTATCTACTAAATACTCTTTGTCTCTACCTTCAAAATATATCCAGAATATATCTCTCATCAGCTTCGCTGCAAATACCTGGTCCAAGACATGTCACCTCTCACTTGATTGTAGTAGCAGCCTCTTACCTGGTCTCCCAGCTTTAGTCTGTACTCAGTATACAAGTCAGAGTAGTCCTTTCAGCACACAAGTCAGAGGTTATATCCAGCACTCAGAAACCTTGAAGAGCTCCCACATCACTAGGAGTAAAAGACCAAGTCCTGTAATGGTTCACAAGGCAGTACCTTATCAGACTCCCAGCAACTGCCCTGACTTTATCTCCTAATACTTTTCCCCATCACTCACTCTGCTCCAGCCATGCTGACTTCGGTATTGCTTTTGACATGACAAGCCAGGCACATTACCTATTCAGTGCCTTTGTCTTTTCTGTCCTGTCTTCCTGGATTTCTTTTCCCTCAGATTCCTTCCTTCCTTCCTTCTTTCTTTCTTTCTTTCTTTCTTTTTCTTTCTCTGTGTGTGTGTGTGTGTGTGTGTGTGTGTGTGTGTGTGTGTTCGGCAGGTTCCATGAACACTCCCATGTATTTTCTCAAATTTTCCTCTCTCGGTGATCACTCTTTTTAAAATTATAACCTCCCCCATTCCTTATTCTTTGTTTTAATTTTTCTACATAGCATTCATTACCTCTAACATAAATACTTATTTCAATTTTTTTTACTGTACCTCCCCTAATTAAAATATCAGCTCCATGAAATCAGGGATTTTTTAATTGTTTTGGTCACTTGTAATCTTAGCATTTAAAATAATGCCTAGTACAAGGGAGGCACTCAGTAAATATTCAATGACTGAATAAAATAGGAGAGGAAAGCTTGAAACATTTACTTAATGTGTCTCCTCAGTAATTCTTAAAGGGTTCAACAGCAGTCAACTTTTCTTTCACTTCTGTGTTTTTTTCTCCTAGCATCTAAAACCTAATGTCTCTGAGCTAAGCCATTAAGGGAATTCTAGATAGCTCTTCACAGATCTCATATTGTTTTTACTGAACTCCAAAAAGACCTTACATTTGGTACCAAGGATGGCATATAGTCACTGATGATGATGGTGGCATTTCCAGGATCTGTGCTCAGTTACATAGATTTTTGTTCATTTCTAAAGGCCTATTTCTAAGGGCATATTTATGAGGGTATAGATTCAGTCCTGCATCAACTAAAGATCTCATATTGAAAGGACATTATTTATATTTCTCCAAAGTCTGGTCAAAAGCGACTTTGTTTCAATTAAATTGACTGATAACTCTAGGTAAAACATCTCACTAGAATATTTTCCTGGTATCCAATTAGCAGTACCTATTAAAGATGACCGTCTTCAAAAAATTCCCATATCAGCCAGAGTAGTTCTTTCAGGACACAAGTCAGAGCATGCCATCCACCACTCAAAAACTTTAAAGAGCCACCACATCACTAGGAACAGAAGGCCAAGTCCTATAATGGTGGTCAGTGAGTCAGTGCACTAAAGTGAGCATTTTAGTAGAGAAGGAAAAGTCCTGTTATGTTGTACTTTCCACACTCACATTCATATAGCAATAATAACAATACAGTCGACCCTTGGACAACACAGGGGTTGGGGCACCAGACTCTGTGACCCTTGTAGTTGAAAATCTACATATAACTTTTGGTTCCCAATACACTTAGCTACTGATAGTCTACTATCAAACCAGAAGCTTACCAATAATATAAACAACAAATTAACACCTATTTTTGTATATGTGTTATATACAGTATTCTTAAAGTAAGATAAAGAAAAGAAGATATTATTAAGAAAATCATGAGGCAGAGAAAATAGTTGTACTATACTGTAGTTATTTTTAAAAGTCAGCATGTGACTGGACCCACACAGTATGAATCCGTGTTGCTCAAGACTCGATTGTAATACTGAATGAAAGGGGGAGAAGTGTTAATGAATGAAGAATGTAGAAAGGTAGCTCAAAATGGAGAAACATCAAACAGAAGCACCCAGAGGTAGGTAAATCAGGAACAGAATGCATAAATACCTACTTTTGTTTGCAATGGAGAATGAACCGTGGTGAGTCAGGGTACTAAAGTGAGCATTTCAGTAGAGAAGGAAAGTCCTGCTATGTTGTGCTTTCCATACCCATATTTCCATGTTCTGAAGGGTTAGAAGTACTTTTCTTCCAAAGGGGACACTTCTGTGAGGGTACAGCAAGGGTCTCATTTCGTGATATTCTACAGCTGCTATCTGGACACTTTGGGTTTCTTGTTTTCAGGGACCAATAGACGAGAAGTAGAGTCCTCATCTTGGCAAAGTAGCTGGCTCTGATCAGCATAGGGGGCAGTGCTACAGGAAGGATGACACCCAGGTGATTCTACTTGGGTGTCTACTGTACCATGTCCAGGTGTGATGGTAAGAGGAGAAGTGCAGCAGCCCTTGGCTGTTGAGGGCATGGTGAGTGAGGGTCCAGATCCGGCAGATATGAGGGTCTAGGGCATGCCACTGGATAAGCCATAATGCCAGTAGAGGTGTGGCCTCGGTAGAGAAGAATCTAGACTGGTAGAGGAAAGGAGATGATGAACATCAGTTGCACCTAAAGAAGACAATCTGAAGACCAGATTCAGGAGCAGGGACTATCCTTCATCCCAATGACTCTCCTCTTCTTGGCTTTCCCCAGGAAGAGACACTTGGTGGAACAGTGGGAAGACTGCTCTCTCAATGTATATGAAGAAGTGGAACCAAGTGGCACAAAGGATACGCTGTGGTGGACATGGAGATGTGCACCCCAGGCTCCTTTCTGGGAGGTTTTGTCTCCAGCTGTTGGTATCTTCAGCAGATGGCCTCTAGGTCTCAGCATCTTCAGGGGTCAGCCATCCCTCAGGTGGACCCTGATGACTGATGGAGGGAAGAGGTAAAGGCCCAGCCATTTTAGCCCTGAGCAGGGTAAGTCTGACAGGCTCCAGAACTCCCTGTGGGGTTGGCTAAGCCTGTCAGGTCTCTGGGTCTGGATCACAACTTGTATCTCCTTGTGCTCAAGCCTGCTCTCTCCCTCTCTTCTACAGGTGTTGGTCCCAAGGGAACACTCTACACACAGAACACTAAACTTGGTCTCAGGTCTGTGGCTGGACAACCCAAGCTACAGTGTTATATGACTGGGGGCATTTTTGTAGGGTTAAAACTAGTCAAGCATTATAAAAGCCTGGGAATTTTTTATTTTTTATTTTATTTTTAGCAGATGCAGTATTCTGAGAAAGGGATTAACATGATTGAAAGTGGTGGCCAAGAAATATGATTCTTGTTGCTGTGTTGGAAGATCTGGACGTGTAAGAGGCTAAAATATAAAACAGACTGGGAATCTGTTACAGGAGTCTAGGAATGAAATCCACAGGCTAACAGAGGGTTGTAGTTGGAGGGAAAAAATATACTTAAGTTATTTTTCAAAAGAGAATTGGAAAGATTTGGTGTCAACCTGGATGTGAGGATGAAGACAAGCCAGCTAGAATAAATATTGATTCCAAAGCTGAGAGCAGAGGTGTCTGAGAGCGCCGCTGATGGGAACAGACAAAATGGAAAAAGGTTTAAGCAAGAGGATAATACCTAATTTAAAATGTCGACAAGATATTTAGGTGGAAATTTCGGCCTGCTGGGAGCCATCTGGGTTATCCAACCATGGGAAGGAACTTCAGATACCGTGGTCAGGCTATCACCAGCAGCAGGGCTTCGTGCCCACGGCTGAACAGAGGCTGAGCTCCAGACTCACTGGGGCCTCATCTACAGACAGGATGGGGTACCTTCCATGATTTGCACAAAAGTGTTGTATGAGTGGGTCAGGGCCCTGGTCATTGTCTTGAAATCAGAGAGAGAGGGAGAGAGAGAGAGGTGATGAAATGTATGCATTTGATTTAGATTAGACATGGGAAGTTCTAGAAGGAGAGAAGACTTTAATAAGTTAGAATTCAGTAGGGTCAGGAATGAGGCAGGTCACTTAAACCTTCGTAGTCTCCTCTTCCTTATTTGTGTGGCAGGATAGTTTGCTCCTCTCTATTGCTCTGCAGCATCCTCATGCCAAGATATGATGACCAGATGAGATATTTGGCAAGGCAGCAAAGGTTAGAGGTGGAGGCTCTTAGCGTCATACTGACCAGACGTCTGTATGAAGTGATCCAACGTAGTAATGGCAACACTTACCTTACAGATCCTTTGCAGGGCCGACCACTTTTCTTTGTCCTGTCCTCACACGTGCAGGATCTAATGATCCTGACATATCCACAGAGGGAGAAACAGATGGAACGCAGAGGTGCATGTTGCCTTCAAGAGGAAGATGGGACTCCAGGGAGCCAAGGCACGAAATGTACAGATCAATAGCACTGCCTTGTAACCACATACCTAAGGAGCCACCCAGGAAAATTTGTACCCACTTGTCAGCATTTTTTTTTTTTTGGTAGCAGTGACACTGATGATTTGTCCCTGATCTCAGTCAGGCCCTGAAGGCTCTGCGGGTGGGCTGGTCACACATCAGGACTAAGCCTGCGTGACCAGCAGGGTATACGAAGTCCAGGCTGGGACTCCCTTTGGGTTCACTGTGTGGGTGTGTTCCATGCACACACCAGTGGTCCTTGATCTAGAAAGAAGCACATCCTGGCTCTGTTCCCTAAGGGAGGACAATTGGAGCCCAAGCCTCGTTCCTCCAGAGCTTGTTGGGATGTATATCTTCATTTAATCCTGCACTATATTGGATCCCTTTCCTGTACTCAACCATACATTCCTAAACTTTGTCATTTTGGTGTGTTGTTCTGTTTTTTAAAGATTTTATTTATTTGACACACAGAGAGAACACAAGCAGGGGGAGCAGCAGGCAGAGGAAGAGGGAGAAGCAGATTCCCTGCTGAGAGCCTGATGCGGGGCTCCATCCCAGGACCCTGGAGTCATGACTTAAGCCAAAGGCAGACACTTAGCAGACTGAGCCACCAGGTGCTGCAACAATATCATTTTGATCCTGCCTGTAATTAGGGCAGGACAGAGATAATTAAATTAATTTACATAAATTAAATAGCTACTCGGTGTGTCCCATGCACAATTAATGTCCACAAAATGTCCATTGTTTTGAGCCCTTCCCTCACTTATAATTTCATCATAACTTATTTTTCTCACTTTTTATCTCCGACATTCTAACCCTTCTTACTAACTGGATATAGGAGCAATTGCTCTTAAAATACCCTTTGGACTCTGTTGTTTTGGAAAACACAGAAAAACACAAAGCAAATGAAAAATTCTCTGCAGCGTCACTACCAAGTATAATCACTATTAAGATATTTTCACAAATATTTCCAGTTTTTATTCCATGAATAAAACTCTCACGATTCTCTCCTTGTTCACTTGGCTCATCATTTTATAATTTTTCATGTGCCATGGTCCTAGCGTGGACTATAAAACCTGGGAGACCTCTTTACAGCAAGGAGATAGGCGTGTCTATAATCTTGCTAGAGACTCAAAATTGTTTTTGTTACTCTGAACACAAGGTGCTATATCTCACATCTTGGGCTGAGTATCTGGGCAATGGAGTTTTCCATAATGTTGCAGACTTTGTCCCAAATAACAAAGGAAACCAACAGCAGGTACACTTCTATAGATGATCGTATTCCATCCGCACAGTGCTTTCATAAGGTTGGTATTGTTATCCTCATGTTACCGATGAGGGAGCTGAAGCCAGGAGAGGCTAAGTATCTCACTGAAGCTAGCCCAGCTGCCCCATGACTCCCTTCAAAGAAGAGCCAGCCATTGACACCTTCATGGCCATCACTTGATGGCCATCGCCATTGCCATCGCCTGTGTTGGAGCTGCCCTAGTCTCTAATCTTAGTCCTTACATTGTAGCCAAAGTGAGCCTTTAAAAAACATAAGGCAGACTGTGTTAAGCATTCTGCTGCTTAAATCCTTCACCAACAAATCCCTCTGAGTGAAAATCCAATGTAATTACTATGTCTTGTAAGGCCTTCTATGATCTGCTGCTTCTCCCTGCCCCCACTTTCCCAATCACCCCAATTTCCACTCCACTTCCTTCTCCCCCATCTCTCTCTCTTGTTCCCTGTACTCAGTGCCACCCTCCACACATACCTAAAGTGTCCCAACCTCAGGGCCTTTGCACCTGAGACATCTACTCTGCCTGAAATCTGTCACTTCATTCCCATTCTTGCTTAAATGTCACCTCCCCTCCACCCTTCCCTGGCTACCCTATTTATGATAGCACAGTCCTTAACTCTCTTTACCCTTTACCCTGCTTTATTTTTTTTTCATGGTATTTATTACCACCTGACATTTATTTATCTATTTCTTCCTTTGTTTATTTTCTCTCTTTTCCTACAAGAATGTGAGCTGCTTGAGAGTGGAAACTTTGCTCTGTTTATTGTTCTATCTCCAGGTCTAAAACAGGGTCTGGCCCACTAAGGAAAATTTGATATGGAATGATAGGAAGGAAGGAAGGAGCCAGAACTCCAATTCATGTCTTTGTCCTGGGCCCAGGCTGTTTTCTTCTTGCATTTTGAGCACCTCAGAGCCACTTAAAGGGAAGAGCATACAGTAAGTACCAGTGGTATGGTGGACATTTCTATTAATCTCTGTTTTTGCCTCTTGCTGAGAGTAGAATGATTGAATCTACCTTCTAATTCCTCAGAAGGTCATGCCAGCATTTGCTCTTCTTCCCTCAGGAATAAGATAACACAGAGAGAAAACAGCATCTGTAATGATGGATTCATAAGGAAGAATTGAAGGGACAATTCCTTTTTTTTTTTTTAGATTTTTATTTATTTATTTGAGAGAGAGAGAGAGAGAGAGAAAGAGAGAGAGAGAGAGAGAGAGAATGAGCAGGGAGAGGGGCGAGGGAGAGGGAGAAGCAGGACTCAATCCCAAGACCCTGGGATCATGACCTGAGCTGAAGGCAGATGCTTAAGCAACTGAGCCACCCAGGGGCCCCTGAAGGGACCATTTCTATGGTGAAATTACTATGCCTTTGAGGTCAAGGAATCCTAGCTGTGCTGTGTGACTTGAAGCAAGTTTTTTTTGTAATCTCTCCTGGGCTGGGTTTTCTCATTTCTAAAATGGGGTTAATGACTTTCCCTTAGAGTGGTAGAAGAGTCACCTTCTAAGTAAAAACAAAACAAGACAGAAAAGGCCAAAGGAACTGTCTTCCCACAAAAATTTCAGGGAGGTTTGGAGAGAGTTAGATACTCCATCTTTGAGATCGAAGTAACAGAGCATTAAGAGATCAAAAGCAAAAGCTAATTTAGCACAGTGGTTAATCACTCTGCTTTAGCAGATAGTAGCAGGGCCTTTAGCAGAGGCGTCCCATAGCTTTCATAAGTGGTGGCACCGCTGGTGCAGATATTGCCCCTAAACAGCTGGGCCTGGCACCAAAGCAAGGGGAATTCACACAATTTCAGAGCCAATGAAGGTGGTGGGCACCACCTTCACAAATGTCTCCATCTCTGCCCCCTCCTCGCCCCCCGCAGGATCACGTCCCTCCCCCTGTTTCCCATCCCCTCCTCCCCAACCCCCTCCTTTTTCCCATCCCCTCCCTCCTCTTCATTCATGTAGGCATGAGATTTGCTCTCCAGGATTTAGATTGTACTGGTGGGGATATAGACATACTACATCAATAATAATATTTTAAATAGAGCATTAAACACATACATAGCATTTGGTGTATATATACCGCCTCATTTAATTATTAATCTCCCTTAAAGAAAGTATATTATTTCTGTATTAGACTGGAGGGAAATGTGGCCAAGAAGGGAGAATAACTTGCTCAAGGCCTTGTAACTCATAAGTGATAGTGTCAGAACCCGAACCCAGGTCTCTGTGGCTCTGAGACACAAGTGTTCTAAAGTCACGCAGATTTGATGGCTGGAATCAGTATGCCTTAATTATTGATGGGCTGTGGCGGGGGTGGGGGTGGGGGGCTGGGGGCTGTGAGCAGGAGAAGCGGTCTAGAATAATTTCTAGGTTTCTGATTTGGGTGGTCTGTCGGAAAGTTAGTGGTGCCCTATCCAGGATAGGGAGACCCTGCCTCCTATAAATAGTTCCAGTCCCTAATTAGCATCAAGATAATTTTTTATGTTAAAAATGAGATTTTGGCCAGAGTTACTGGAATTCTTGTTTTAATCCTTCACTTGGTTTTGCCTCCAGTAGACTGGCTAAATTGTGAATCAGAGACCTCTCATTAATTTAAAACTGTCTTGAACGCAAAATAGTCAAACTATGAAGCTAATGAATGAGCTGCGTTCCTGTTACCTTTATACTCATTCCCCCAGAGTCTTTTTCCCTGACGGTCAGCAGGTATCATGTTATGGCAGTGAAAGCTATTAGGTAGTGCCTGTAGTCTGAAAAGCAGAAAAGTCAAGCATGCTGGAGGAGCCCTGGCCTATTAAGGAGAGAGAAGTCTGGTTCTGATTACCGATAATTATAGATAAGCTGGAGCCGACAGTCATTTTCTGACCACAAACTCAAATCAATCAATTAAAAACTGCATGTAGCTGTACCACGGCTAATCAGTCCCAGGCACTTCAGGATGATCCATTAAGTCCTACCTCGACCATGTCATGGTTGCTGTGTTCCATCTGCTACTCCGACAGTAGATCAAATACACACCTCATTTTATACTCTCCGACTAATCAAGAATGCTGTTAACAGTGTCAGCCTTCCATCCACTTACTGAAATCACCCGCCTTGTACAAGAAGTTCAGGGACTGAGTCATCATTTCCTTTTCTGAAGCCAGGCGTGCAAACCTAAGAAAAATGGTTACTCGCAAGCAAAAGCAACCGGTGTCGAAGCATTTCCCTTGCTGCGTTGCCCACTTAGGTAAACAGAGGAGGGCGGGGCTTCCAGAGGTGGGTGGCTGTGGCCTTCCATGGGACCCAGAAGGTGGTCGCACAAAGAAGAGGTATTTGGGGGAAGTGAGGTTTAGCTTCAAAACATGGCCTGTGGAGAAGGCTAAATCTTGGTCACTGCCTTGCTTCCTTGGGAAGCCAAGGGTAAATCATGGCTTCCCAAGGAAGAAGATTTCTTTTTTTTTTTTTTTTTTAAGATTTTATTTATTTATTCATGAGACACGCAGAGACAGGCAGAGAGAGAAGCAGGCTCTATGCAGGGAGCCCAATGTGGGCCTTGATCCTGGGACTTCAGGATCACACCCTGGGCTGAAGGCAGGTGCTAAACCACTGAGCCACCCAGGGATCCCCCAGGAAGCAGATTTCAATGCAATCTAATGAAGAAGGCTTTTATTCAGAGGTGGCAAACCAGTAGCCCGTCCATTAAAAACCACGAGGCAGACATGGCTTGTGGCTTGTGGGACCCCCCAGAGTGTTTAAGATAAAATCTGAATAGGTTGCCAACATTTAGGATCAAGGAGTTGTACAAGATCTTACATTGGTGGCCTGTTGTTGTTGTTGTTGTTGTTGTTATTGAAACTCTGAAAGATTCAGAGACTTGGAGCCCAAACTCTCCCACCCCCAGCCCCAGCTGGAGGCTGTTTCCTTTGGAAAGAACTTGTTCTTTCCAGCTCACCGCATTCCCCACAACCTTCTTTGGACCTACATCAGCCTCCTTCACTCATTTATGTTAACTTCCTGGCTCTTGCAGCTTTTTTGAAATTGTGATCCATACTAAATACCGAAGCACTTTAGGAAGTGAAGATCGCTCTGCCCTTTGAGATGCTCAATGAGGGTCTTGAAGATTGCTTGATGAGGATAGAGCAGAGGGTGTACCCTTGGCAAAAGCAACAGTGTCCCTGCTCTGGGCCCCATTTTGTAAGAGGGCCCATCCTTGGCCCTCCTCTAAATGTGCTCAACCCATGGGAATAGTGGCCCCTGTTCTCCTGGGGACGAGTTCTCCTAGATCTTCAGACATTTACTCCCCACTCCAGACACCCAAGCTTTCCCATGCTTGTCCTCTTGAACATGGGCTGTGCTGCTGCTGATGTACTGGCTCCTGGGTGTGTGGGATGAGCAAGGGAAGGCTGTTCAGTAGGAAGGATGTATTTAGTGCTTGGATATGTGGGGTTTGGGGCCCACAGACCAGAGACCCCTTACAATGTAGGACAGGACTTGAGGTGGGCAAAGAAGGTGAGCCGGGGGCCTATGTCCTTCTTCCCAGGGTTTATCCTGAGCTCATATTTAAAGTGCTGTGTCCCTAAAATTCTCTTATGTTCCAGCAGTGGCACAAATCCTGTGCTTGGGAAAGCACTGGATAGAAGGAGGTCTCAAGAGGGGCAAGTACATACCACTCTAGAATACGATAGCTTTCCTTGGCAAGAAGAAAAGAAGAAGCACTATGTGTTAGAGTACCTCCAGGCCACTTATATTACTTCTTTTCCTATTTATGAAGTATTAAGTCATAGGATG
The DNA here is from genome assembly GCF_018345385.1 of Vulpes lagopus. Taxonomy (NCBI): domain Eukaryota; kingdom Metazoa; phylum Chordata; class Mammalia; order Carnivora; family Canidae; genus Vulpes; species Vulpes lagopus. Next base: position 34,822,339 of record NC_054834.1, read on the forward strand.
TGGTACTGCCCTGGCTGTTTTGGAACGTGTAGCCTTTAAAGCTGGACAGCATGCTATTCTCTTTGGAGCATTATTGCTGAATTCTCATGGCTTTTCTTTACTTTATCTGATCATGGGCACCTCGGCTCTGCCTCTGTTTCCAGTTGATCTAACCCCCTTTGGTGGGACACCCCTCCCACCCCCTCTTATGATCAAGAGCTTTTGGTTCTAGGACAAGAAGAACCATTTGCCAAAGCAGCCTGGAGTTCACAGGGTTCCCACAGCTTCTTGTCTTTAAAAGAGGCGACCAGGCCCATGACTCCCACTTGTTTGCCAGATGAAAATGGCTTTCTCATCCAAAGGCCATCACGAGGTGGCGGTGTTACCATAGAGCGTGCCTCCTCCATTAAGGCATTTCATTTTGGTGACTTTTGCATCATCCCTCAGGTTATAATAAGAAACACATTATCTTTTGAGTAAAAACAACAGCAACCTGGTCAATTGGGCAAATCTGATTAAATTCGTTTTCATCAAATTTAACTTCAGGCAAATGGATGGGATGAATAAATTGGCCAGGTGCTAAATTAGCCAAATCCTGATGAACGAACGGGGTTGGGCTTACAAACACAGCCATGGGCTATCAGGGTTACACCATCCCTTACAGCTGCCAGAAAGGAGAGCCATGCTCCCAGTGTTCAAAAATGCCCCGTGTCAACACTTTTCCTTTATCTCCCATCATTTTGGCCATGCTAAGACTCACTACACCATCAAGTAAACTTCAGTATTTGGCCACAAATCACAGAGTTGTAGAGACGTTAATAGCAAGTGGACTATCATCACTTCCCATAATGAGAGTAATAGAAAACAGATATCAAAAAGTCACTTCTTTGATTGCCAACTTATTCTTGCCATCTCATTTGACCTTAGGAAGAAAATACAATCCTGCCTATGGCAGTATTGGCTTATTCACTTGTTGAAAGGACTGCAACTTGTCATGAATACACAATTTGTGTTTGGGCGTTTACCACAGCCAGTCCTAAAGATTTTTTTTTCCATTCAAAATTTAAAAAAAAAGATATTTTGCTATTAGTTTCTTTGTTCATTATCATTCTCCAAAATGATGTATTTAGAAAATGTTAGAAATCATTCCAAGTATCACTGTATTATTTTGCATAGGGAGGAAGTTATTCTAAAAATTACAGAAGGCAGTGTGCTTCCATCCCCCCTTTGTGGATTCTCAACCTGGGCTGCACATTGGAATCATCTGGAAAAGGAAAAATAAAATAGGATGAAATCAGAGAGGAAAACAAACCATCAGAGACTTTTAACTTTAGGAAACAAACTGAGAGTTGCTGAAGGGGAGGTGGGTGGGGGGATGGTGTAACTGGGTGATGGGCATTAAGGAGGGCACTTGATGATGGGACACCTGGGTGGCTCAGTGGTTGAGCATCTGCCTTGGGCTCAGGGCATGATGCCAGGGTCCTGGGATGGAGTCCCGCATCAGGCTACTCTTAGGGAGCAGGGAGCCTGTGTCTCCCTCTGTCTACATCTCTGCCTTTCTCTCTGTGTCTCTCATGAATAAATAAATAAAATCTTTTTTTATATATATAAAAAAGGGAAGGCACTTGATGGAATGAGCACTGGGTGTTGTCTGCAACTGATGAATCACTAAACTCCACCTCTGAAACTAATAATACACTCCATGTTAGTTAATTGAATTTAAACAAAAAATTAAAAAAAATAAAAATGCTTATTGTTGGGTTTCCAACCCAGACTGATTTTATTGGTCTGGGTGTGGCATGGGCATTAGCAATTTTAAAAGCTCTCCAGGTGATTCTAACTTTAGGTAACATTTGAGAACCACTGATCTAGTATTGCCTGGTGATTCGCAAACTTTAAAGGGCACATGAGGGGGATCCCTGGGTGGCTCAGTGGTTTAGCGCCTGCCTTTGGTCCAGGGCACGATCCTGGAGTCCCGGGATAGAGTCCCACATCAGGCTCCCTGCATGGAGCCTGCTTCTCCCTCCTCCTGTGTCTCTGCCTCTCTCGCTCTATGTCTATCATAAATAAATCTTTAAAAAATAAAAAAAAATAAAGGGCATATGGATCTCCTGGAGAACTTGTTAAAACACAGATTGCTGGTCTGCACTCCTAGAGATTCTGATTCTCCAGGTCTGGGGTAGAGCTCAGAAATGTGATGCAGGTGATGCTGGTGATTGCCATACCTTGAGGAGCACTGGGGTAGCTCATTTATCTTTTCCTGGAGGCAGAACAGGCAAAGACTCTTGAGGAAAGTGAAATGTCAAATGTGTTCACCAGACCCTTTTAAAGGGACTCTCTTAAATCCTATAAGGGAACGCATCAGATGTGTTAGATTGTATTGGAGGAGGTGCCAAGCCAGTAAACAAACTCCCGAAACTCTGTGGGATTGTTTTAATAACTGGAATGTCAACACAAAGCTTAATTTATGTAGGAAGAAAACTGGGAATTAACAAAAAGAAAATCTGATCACATGGACTAAAATTTCAAATTGCTTTCTAATCCAATGCCAAGTAGAAACAGAGGAAGGAATTAGGACAAGAATATGAGGGACAAGAGAAGGAAATCTTTATCATACAATCCCATGCAAAGTTTTTCTAGGTGTCTCCCCACTTGAATTTTAGATCTAGACAGGCTTCAGCTTGATTTTTGTTGTGAGATTACTAGTTTTATAACTTGATAGGCTGACCAACCATCTCAGTTTATCAAGGACTTCTCCGTTATAGCACTGGAAGACTTGCACACTGGAAAATCCCAGTCTTTTGCCCCCTGGGATGGTTGGTCAACCCTAAAACGAGCAAGCAATTTAATCACTCCGAAGCTCAGTCTTTACTATAAAAAATGGATGATAATGCTTATCTCAGGGAGTTTCTGAGAGGATTAAAAGCCATACAGTGTGAAGCACCCTGTACGAACCTGGCTTTAAAGAGAAGTCAAAAAATAGTGGCTTTGACTAATAACTTTTTCCTGGCTGTAAAGCTTTGGAATGGGAGGCTCCTTACACCAAAAACCTGTGCCAAGTGCTTTAGGAAGTACCTATTTTGGTCTCATGGAGTGTTTGGTGATGACAAGGAATAATGGTTTTCTAGACCGAAGGAGAGTTCTGAGCATTTGCTAGTTAACTCTCAAAGTCTTCCAGTGATAAAATTTGATCTATATCAGATATGTGCTGAACCTAAAATTTAACTTTATAGAAATTCTCTGATAACTGCACACAGTTGCCAAGTTTAAGAAAACCCAGTAGCAGAATTCTGACTTATTTTTATTTATTTTTGAGAGAGAATGAGAGAGAGAGAGAGCATGAGCACATGAGAATAGGAGCAGAGGGAGAGGCAGAGGGAGAAGGAGAGAAAGAATCCCAGGCTGGCTCCATACTGAGCGTGGAACCCAATGCAGGGCCCAATATCAGGACCCTAAGATCATGACCTGATCCAAAATCAAGAGTCCAATGCTCAATTGCCTGAGCCATCTGGGTGCCCCAGTACCAGAATTCTGACTTAAAGCAGATGGATTTGGTCGTGTCTGTTCACATTATGAAGATCCTTCTTTCATTCATCATGGGGTCCCTCTCAGTGACTCGCTCCACTAGTGACTTTCTGTGCTCATGGGATACTATGTGCTGCCCAGCATGGTAGCCACTAGCCACATGCAACTATAAACCATTGGAATGTGGCTTTGGCAATTTAGGAATAAAATTTTAAATTTCATTTAATTGTAATTAATGTAAATTGGGATTGCCTGCCTGTGGTTAGTGGTTGTATCAGAGGAGGAGGGGCTCTGGTACATCTGATAGAGTTTACCGTTGATGATTAACAGAGTTGAAAGGTTAGAGACCGATGGTAATGACATTTCAGTTAGAATGGAGAATGAGTTCTTTCTGAAATATAACTCAAATGACACATAAGCATTTACTGAGCAAAAGAATATTAGTGAGCGCCTTTTCAGAATGCCTCTGACATAACCAGTAGCCTCGGTAAAGGACACCTAGCAGAGGCTGGAGGTCCTGGGATCTGAGTCCCAGTGGTGGGTCTCGTCTGATCTAACCTGCTGTGACTCCTTGAGCAACTGACTCACCTGCACTGGACCATTCTTCTCTGAGGTCCTATACAATTCTAACATCTTTTGAAAAGAAGCACATTTGCATATTATAGCTAACTTTTTCTTTTTTTTTTTTTTTAAAGATTTTGTTTATTTGAGAGTGAAAGCATGAGAGAGAGAGAGAGAGAGAGAAAGAACAGGAGGGAGAGAGCAAAGCAGACTCCCCGCAGAGAGCCCGATGTGGGGCTTGATCCCAGGACCCTGAGATCATGACCTGAGCTGACGGCAGACGCTTAACCGACTGAGCCATCCAGGTGCCTCCGTAGCTAACTTTTTCTTGGTGGGCACATCTAAAAGCCATTCTGATTCTAGCATTGTTGAAAGACTGAGGAGGGAGGGAATCTTACAGTCAGAAAAAATGTTTTCTCTGGAGAGAATCTGGGCTACCACAATTGAAATTCATGAACACTCAGTCTTTATTGGCTATGAACACAGTCCCATGACAGATGGCTAAAACAAATTCTCTGCTTTTTTATTACTTATAACCTGGTTTGGGAGGGAGGGAAGTAAGACAAACTCTACGTGACCCCGGGCAGAATGAAATAAATGTGTGGTATCCGTACAATGTGGGGTGGAACCCGAAAGTAGGACAGTTCTTTCATAGGGATGTGGGCAAGGTGGGTGGCATGTGGCTACTCAGGCCTGAAAGAAGAATCTGGGGCCTTCAACTGAATGAGGAATTAGAGCTTTGACCAAGCCCACTGGCTTAAGGACACAGAACATTTGCACAGGGTAATTGTTCTTGCTTTTTATCATGCCAAAGCGATTCAAAATTTACACTTCTAGAGAACAAATAGGATGATGACTTCTGCTCATTACTTACACGGCTCACTTCTTTTATTGTGGACAATTCTGCTGTCTTTTCCGTGATTGTAAACTCACCTGCCACTCCCTTCCCAAATGTTTCTGTTTTAGAAGAACATTCTAGGTGATTCTAGGGACCCCTGTGAGGAAAAGCTGGGAGATATGATGGTTTCCAACATGTGCTCGTTATGATGCAATTTCACTCAACAAAACAATTTTGAGGACCTGTGGTGTAGGCTATAATGGGATTATACCTGTATTTGATCTTGCAACCTGAAGTCAGCTGCTAATTAGACTGTGTATTTATCTTTTTCTTCTAAGTGCCTATTAACACTCAAATGCCCCCACACAAAAAGCCTATACAAACAACTTCTACCAAGGCTCCTGTACCTTCTGGTGCCTTTCCAGACCTCCCTCACACAATTTTCTTAATTATATCTTCCACCGTCCCCAGCTGTACCACTGGAGCAGCTGCCACTAATCCTAAATAAATATTTCCTGTTCTCCTTAGAAACAATTAAACCCAGCCTTTACCAGACCGTTGGCATGGAAGGATCACACTGATGGTGGCGCAACAGTTGCTCTTTGTCCTTGTGAACTGAGCAGAGACTAATTCTAGACTCTTCTTACTGAAGTCCTTTGTCTTGAAACAGAATAGCCTCGGCTGGTATGTCTATAGGCTTTTGGTTATGCATAGAGAAATTGGTGCTCTTAGAAAATCACTCCCAGGAGCATTCCACCCCCTAGGCAACAGAAACAGGTGGGATATGTGTCAACAGATGTGTGTCAGCCTTGGGGTGAGGGGTGCTGATAGACTTGGCTAGCTTCCAGAGAGCTGGAGCTGATGAGGCCGACACCAAGTCTTCTTCCAGCCTCTGCGTTTCCAGTGGACCCAGAGGGCCTGAGATGCTGGTTTGCAAACTTGCCTTCTCCCAGGTATCACCTGGAGGGTTTTAAAAAACACTGACGTCTGAACTTCACCCCAGGAGAGCATAGGGATGGCCTTGGTCATTAGGATGTTTGAAAGGCCTCTGGGTGATTCTGATGGCAACAAAATAAGAGCTCTGCTGGCTTGAATAAACTCCCCTCACACACTTGCTCATTCTTCAGGCGCATTTTTTCCCTGCTGTGGTTCCCTCTGATTGCCAAGAAGACCAAGGCAGATGAGACTGGGCTTCAGACCTTGATTGTTGGCCTGGCTCTGCTTCTAACTGCAGAACCAGCCCAGGGGAAGAGAATATTGAAACGGTATATCCTGCCCGTCCAGGCCTAGCCTCTAATTTTCTTTGGTTTGACTACTCACACAGGAGTGCTTCCCAGCAACTAAGCTAAGAAACAGGTTTAGTTCAAAAGGATTCCCAAGATGGCAGAGCAAGCAATCTTCCCCTTGTCCCCAAGTATAGTTGCCACTGTTCCATCCTGGAGAAGTTATCAGGAGAGGGTGCTGTTTGACGCACGGTGTCATGTCTGTATAGGCTGAGCCGAGCTACCTGCAGGACCAAACAGGCCTCATGCAACCTACCTGAGACCCTTCACTGATGTCTCTCAGGTATTGTGTGAGGTCTTATTGTGTGCTTTGAAGTCAACTTTCAGAGGCTCTTTTTCTCTTATCAATATGGAGAGATGCTATATCCAGAGAGTAATGTAAATTTGGACTGTGTGCAAGTGCTGAGACCCTAGTTTCAGGTAGCCTTGGCCAGCTTATCATACAGGCCAACGAGCAGCCTTTGGAAAGTCCACTCGACGAGAAAGAGATCAAATGGTGCCAGAGTGGCAATTCTCTCAGAGGCAGCTCATCCATCATTTCAACTTCGTTTCATTTACAATAAGCACTTTCAATTCCTACCTTAATTAAGGAGCTGAAAAGCACATGGTGGGGCATAAATACAGCCAGTGTGAGTTCTGGGTAAAATCTATGTGTCCTTGACAACAATGGCCACTTGAGTATTTGGTTTTCCGGGCCTTCCTGTGTGGAGTAAGGCAGGGGTTTCAGGACTCACAGGTGCTAGCTGTTGACCCTAAGAGTTCTCCATCCCTCATGGAGTCTGTGCTGTCAGTCAGCCAACACGATTTATTGAACTCCCACTCATTGTTGAGCTGGGGAAAGCTTCAGAGTAAGCCAATAACACGTGCGTTAAGGTGCACTATGATTCCTTTGAGCCGGGCTGTGTGAGGGGGTGGGTGTGGATTCTTCCTTAAATGTGGATGAGGCGACACCATGGCCTTTATGCATTTATTAACTCAGCTAGCAGCAGCCTTTGGATCTCTAATGGTGCAAGTCACTGCTAGATTTTGAAGGCGATGCAGAAATGAACAAGACAGTCTTTATGCCCACAGACCTCACACTATCACAAAATGGGGGAAGGGGGCGGTGAACACAATGTAGTGAAAGCATAGCACTTACCACAAATGTTCTGGGCACTTTACATTCTTTAGTTCATTTAAATTTCACAGCAACCCTTTGAAGGAGATGCTTTCCATGCACCCTCTTCTTCCAACTGAGTGGTTGAAGAGTTCGAAGCCGAGAGGTTTAACTGAGGTCATAGAGCTCAAAGTGGTGAAGTGGGTCTGACCCCCCCTCTCTTCTAATCTAGTGCTTCCTAGGAGTGTCCTAAGAGAGGCCAAGAGAAAGGAACACATGGAGAGGTGGGGAGACACTTATTCTAGTCTCTGGAATTATGAAGGCTTTGTTACAGATCTAGGAGCCCAAACGTTTAAGTCTCATTCATTGTTGGTTAACCTTAGAAATGCCCACTGCCAAGCAAGAAGGGTCTTGCAAAGAAGAGCAGAAAAGAATGAAGCCCCAAGGTGAGAGCAAGGAAAATAAGAAATTGGAGCTCGGGCAAGTGGAAAGCTGGCTGGTGGTAACTGCCACCTGTGTGCTTTGCCGCTCTCCCACCTGAAGTCGCTGAGCACTCCCAAGTGGATTTTCCCCTCACCCACTTAAAACCGGGCCTTAATCTTTTAGATCAGTTTAGCAAACACTCTAATGATAAGGCTGATAATGAAACGTCTTTCCTGAGTCGCCTGGAAGAGCTTGGGGGAATGTTTTGGATGCTTGCTCCTTCTCAGATCTTTGAAGGTGGAACCTAGGAATTCCCCACCATGGGGGCTCCAGGCTCCCCATGCTGCTTTCAGGAGCCCACAGAAATATCCAGGGCAAAGAAGCACCTGGGGTTTCTCAGGATGAATTTGTTACTTTCCATTACTGCCATGTAGGAAAATGTAGGGCCACTTCGTGATTGTGTTCTTTGGTTTGACTTGGAGTCATAATGTGTTTTCAGGATCCTTGGTCTAAGTCAAGAATAAAAAAATATGTAGTTTTCATTTCTTTTGAATAGCAGTTTCTAGTTATAATTAGCCACGAATATTTAAACCCTCCAGGGCCCCTCCATTTTTCTTAGAGAAAACCAAAGACTTCACAATGGCCCACCTGTTTTACACAATTTGTACCTCCTTCCCACCGCCTTGCAGCATTATGCCCTTATCTTTCTGACTTCATCTTTTATTGCTTTCCTCTTTGCTGTTCTATTATCCAGCCACACTGGCCTCATTTCTGTTCCATGCGTATGCCAGGTAGGCTCCCACCTCAGGGCCTTTGCACTAGTGATTCCCTCTCCTGGAAGGTTTCCACTTGAAATGTTCCTGTGGCTATTTCAGTTTCAGTTGTCTTATCTTCCTCAAGAGAGGCCTTCTCTGATCACTCAATTTAAAATTGCAACTTCCTTTCCTCTTATTTTCCTTTCAGGCTTTAGTTTTCTTGAGTACTCATCAACTTCTAATACATGTTTTTTGTTGTTGTTGTTGTTGTTTTTGTTTTTTTTTTGAACTTCAGGAAAATGTAAATTTCATGAGGGAAAACTATGTGTGTCTTAGTCATGACTGGGTGTTCGATATAGTTCCAGACACATAGTGAATGTTCAATAAATGTTTTAAAAAATTTCTTCAACTGACATTAAAAATAGAGTTAAGTCACCCCAGCAGCAAGGAGCAAACCTAGCATCCAGAGCTTGGTTTCTAATATCACCCTCAAATAAAAGGACCCAGGGCTCTTTGGAGAAATGGCTGATTCTACGACTGGGTAGGAAATATGTATGATGAACCTGGAGTATCCTGTAGTGCCAGAAAGTGAGGAAGTACTAAGAGAAAAAAAACGAAATAAAACCCCATACCAATCAATCGAACAAAAAACAGAACAAGAAGCCCCTATACTGATAGAGTTATGTTAAGGGATACAGAAACCATCTGGTGGAGCTCCCAGTGCCAAAGCTGGAAAAATTTGCGCAAGAAAATAAAGTAGCATTGAATTACAGCACAAGGTATAAAATAAATATCCATGAAAAAATATCCATGAGTCCATATTGATATAGGTAATGATTGATTAGGAATTAGGAGAAGACACAAATCTTCACAGAAAAATTGCAAGTTTGATGCAGATATTCTTCCCCGAAGGAGGAAGACTATAACTCCCTGTTCCTTAAGTGTGGGCTGCAAATAGTGATTTCCTATCAAAAAGTACAGTAGAGAGTGAGAGAGAGAGAGAGAGAGAGAGAGAGAGAGAGACGTAACTTTCCAGTGGAAAAACCTGACAAACACTACCTCAGCCTGGTGTTCAAGGTCAGCATCAAGAGTGATAAATCATGGTGATAGTAGGCATCCTTTAACGATATGATGAAAATGACACTTCTCCCTTTCCAGTCTTCCTACCCAAAACCCATAAGCCCAGTCTAATCATGAGAAAAACCTCGGACAAGTCTCCACTGAGGGACGTTCCCTGAAATACTCAACCAGTACCCTTCCAAACTGTCAAGGTCATCAAAAAAATAAGGAAAGGCAGAGAAACTCACAGCAAAGAGGAGTCTAAGGAGACATGACAACTCAAAGTAATGTGGTCTCCTGGATGGGATCCTGGAACAGAAAAAGACTTAGGGAGAACTGAGGAAATCTAAATATACTGTGGACTTTTAGTTAATAATTCTGTGTCAGAGTTACAACAAATTGTAATATGCTCTTGCAAGAGATTACTAATAAGGGAAATGGATGTGGGGGACAGGGAAACTCTGTAATATCTTTGCATTTTTTTTCTGTAAAACCCAAAACTGTTAAAAAAAATTAAAAAAAAACAAAACCAAAACAAAACCAAAAAACCAAAACCACCCAGAGCCAAATCCAAATTAGTTAGGAAGCCAGAAAACCATTAATGTATCTTGAATATGTCAGTTCCAGTTGGAAACGCGCCAGCTCTCTGAGAATGATTACACTGACAGCTCTATTAATCTCCTGATACTGGTCATATCACACTCCTTTTAAATTTAGAAATGAAGTAAATGGTCATTTTTCTTCCCACCATTTTTTCCTTTGCTCTTGGTGTTATAGCCTTGAGGTAATCTTTGAAAGCACACTGATTTTCCAAAGAATGCAATAATTAATAATTCTGCCTCATTTCTTAAACTTGCTGTCACTTTCCTCCAATATCTCTTATTTTATCAATGCTTTATTCCAAAATTGTTGTCTTGTTGTTGTTGTTTTGGTCTCTGGGGCATAAAATTGGAGACTTTTCTTAGTCTTCTGGAAGAGCAAGTTGCCACTCACATGACCCATAATCTGACACCTTTATATATATATATATTTTTTATTCTTTTATTTTATTTTTTGTTCTTTATATATTTTTAACCTAAAGTATTTGAGGTGAATTGTCTATAATCTCTCCTTAGGTGAAATTTGTTGTTTTTTTTTTTTTAAAGAATAATAAAATGACGTAGTGATTCATATTTTTGCTACAGTGCACATTTTCATCTGGAAGAAAATCCATCAATTGAAAAAAATAGAATTCAATAAAAATTAGTAATTAGTTTGTTATGTTTTGGATGCTGAACGAAGCCCCAACCAAAAAAATATTTGGCTTTGGTTTCTCGGCATGTGGCAGTGACTCAGTGATTCTCCTTTGATCTCTTACCCTTTGGTACTTTGTTTCTCTGGGATGTGAAAAAAAAAAAAAAGAATGTTAACAATATTGGCTTCAGTCAGCTGGGCTGAGTCTCTTTTAAACCATCTATTTTAACTACACCTGAGAATGTCAACCTTGGATTTGGATTTGCTTGGCTTTTTCAGGGTGTGTAAACATTGTAAAATAAAAATACTAGAATCCAAGTGCGAAACCCGGTTTGCACCCCACCTCCCTGTGCTGCTCTTGAACTGTGTAACCCCAGTCAGGGGATCCAACTGCTCCAAACCTTGCTTCCTTTACTTGCAAAGTGGTGGCTGAACTGCCTTTCCTGCCCACTTTCCTTCCACATTGGGTTGGGAAGAAGAAATAAGAGAAAAGATGCAAATATTTCATGTAAACCACAGACCATGATAGAAAGGTGAGTGATCATTATTAGAAACGTGTGCAGTCATTAACATGTATATATTTCCTTACAGTTTTTAAAAATAACTTTTGGAGAATTCTTAGAATTATTTTTAGCTGGTTTAGAGTGCTTGTATCTGCTGTGCCCTGGCCCTTATCTGGGCTTTCTGCTGCACAGCTGGTCCTCCTCTGACCTTGACCTCGCCTGGGCTTCCTAATTTCCAGGGCTCCTTCTCCCTTAAATTTTTCCTGCCCATCAATTCTTTCTATTCCATGGACACACCAAGAAAATTTCTTTCTGGCTTCAGATATCAATTTCACCTCTCTGAGCTTTAACTTCCTCACCGTTGAAGGGGATAATGATAATAATGCCCATGATATTGGGTTGCTTGGGGGATTAATGCCATGATGTGTTTGAGGTGACAGTACCGTAGGAAACGTAATAGGACCTCAGCAAATATTTGTGGGAGAAGTGGATGGATTTCCTTCCATGGATTTCCAAGTGCATCATGCTTTCTGGGTTGCTTGTTTTCCTGGTTCTAATCATAAACCCAGTTCTTCAGCACCTCCGAGGGCCCATGGCCTGAGTCGAGAACTGTGTGGTGAGCAAGGCCATTTTGATGATGGCGAAAAAATGAAATTTATCATCTAGATCTACTCTTGGTCAAACCCTGTCCTTTTTTGTCAGGCTTGGATGGGCCCGGTCAGAAAGAGCATATTGTAAAAACTTAATGGAACTGGAATGAGGGAACAGTCCGTTTGCCCATCTTCCTTGGCTGTGCCACTCTGCACAGCCTGAGTCAGGGAGCAGGTGGCGGGTAGCTCAGGCTGCTAGGTGCTGCCCGTCTCTGCACTTATCATGTGGCTTAGCCAAGTGTTTCAGCATCCTCAGAAGACCCGACATCTGGGAATTTTGCTGCTAACACTCCTGCCAGTCCTGCCCGACAATGATTCTCAGAAGCTCTTGCAGTGATTGACAGAGTGATGAGACCTGTGTGTGGCAACCATGCCCCAGAGATAGAGGTGCATCCGAGCCGCACTGTGCAGAGAGGGGAGGAGAGGAGAGTGGATGGAAGGAGAGGAGGAACGGTGAGCCAGCATGCTCTGAGTGTGTGCCGTGTGCCAAACACTAGTCCACGTCCTTCCAGCCTGTTGTTTTTTGGCCTGTCCTCGGCACGTCAGCACTCAGTACCATCTTGCCTGGATTGGCTCTTTGATTTTCTCATGGACAGCTTCTGACTGCCTACCTTCAGGAATACAGGAACGAGTCTGTGGGCTGTTGCAATTTTGCTCTCCCTGTAGCATTCACTCAGGACAAAGCACAAAGGACCTACAGTAGGGACTTGGTAACTCCTTGGGGACAAGGTGGAGGATGCACAGCTGTTGCTGAGATGGAGTCTGGGCCTTGGCCATATGGAGTCCACCTGTGGTCTCTCCTGGGCGGGCAGTGGGGCCTCAAAGAGTTGTTGTTTCCTTTTAAAAAATCTATTAATGGTGGTAGAAATCTCTGGGGCTTCCAGGAAACACTTCTGGAGGAAAACTTTTTCAATATAGATGCTTTTCATTATCTTTGCCCTGTTGGGGGGTGGGGGGCAAGAACTCTTGTTTACTCCTATCTTTTGAAGTTCTCATTCTCCCCAGAGAACATGAAGCCAACGGTTTTACTTCCCGTCCCACTATGGGTTGCTGACCCACGTCCTTGGTCAATTCTTAGTCTCCAACGTTTTTTCAATTGGCCACAGTTAATGGGGCACCCATGTGGCTATTTTAAGACTTTTCCCGAGGTAGGGAGCCTCCGTGACATGCATCAGTACCTGCCTGTTATTTGTGTTACGTGTATGTTTAATTTATTTCTCTGGAGAACTCCATGCTTATCCAGCCAGGTACCATAAATCTCTTCTAAAATGTCATAGCTTGGGTTAAGTTCAGGGCTATTAGACTCTAAGGACTGTGTTGGATCAATCAAGCTCTGTATTTGTTCCTTGTGTGCCATTCCAGCCACAGGAGTACATTGCGATTTAAAAATGTACCCTGAAAAAAAAAAGAAAAAAATGTACCCTGATTTTCAATATTCTCCTGGTTTTCTGGCTACATCCATGGTACTCTGGGAAGCAGCAGGGAGCAATGATAGCTAACATCAACCTTTTGGCCAGTAACTAAATGGGAAGAACATGAGGAAGTCCGAGAAGGCTCATTCCAAGCAGGATGAGACCCAGAGATACCTGGAAAAGAACTTTTAGAAATATTTCTGAATTGGATTGCAAAGCTGAGTATGCACTAAGCCAAAAATCTTTTTACCTAGAAAACGTCAAAGCATCCAGTGGCCAAAAGGTGGCACTCCTCACCCACCATTTATTTCTTTCCGCAGTAGGGCCATCTTCACGTGTTCTTCTGTTCCTTCTATTAGTTCTTTCATAATAAAATATTATACCCTCATCCTCTCCTGGTAAAACATAGCAATAAAACAGACCTTATTCTCTGGGTTGATCTGTGTTTTGAGACATGCCAGTCCTCATCCCTCTGGGTGGACAATGCATAAGGTAAACTGTTTGCATTTTTCAGTAGAGCTTGGCTTATAGCTCTGTGTGCATCTAAGACTATGCCATATTATTAAGCACCTTTACTATAAAATCATCTCTGACCAGATCCAAGATTGTAATTTGTCTCCAGAGTTTACCTCTCGCAATTTCATAAACCGTGAAAACACAGCTGGAGCAATTTACAATCTGTGGAAAAACTCTTGAGTATTTTTGCTGAAGTACTAATTCAGGGATCATGCTTTGTTATTTCCTGTTTCATTGTTGTTTGTAAAACTAGTTAATGGCCAATGGGCTGTTTCAAATTTGCCTGGCCCCTGAACACTGTTGTGTGCACCTCCCATTGGGGCATGCATGGCATGAATTGGGTGCAGCGTGACAGCAGAGCAGCACTGATTTGAGAATGAATTCAAGAACACATCACTGAGGATGAAATCAGAGCAGCGATTTGGAAAGAAGCTAGGCTTATAATCTCTGAGTTATATGAATGTGGAGCCAGAGGCTTTCAAAAAATCAGATCCCACTCTGTTATAGCTTTTTATCAGCCCTAAATATTTTTGAGATAGACTTCCAGAATCAGCACTACAACAGAAGGGAGACTTTTGCAGCCTCCTGACTTAATGGGCCATTAGAAGCAAAGACATAAAACATGATGGAGAGCAACACGCCAGCACTGAGTCAAGGTAGAAAGCAAGAAGATTAACTCCAATAATGCCTCCCACTAACCTAGAATTTGGAAATCTAGAAACCTCAGTCATTTAATACACAGGCACAAAATCATACATGGGTTAAAAGAGTTTCTGAGCCACATGGAAAAGTATTATCATAAAGTACAAGTGCTTTTATTTATAGGAATAAAGCCTATAGGAGCTTTAGGACTTTCATGCCTGGTATTATTCAAGGTAGGTGCTCAATAAACATTTATGAAATGGATGGATGAGGAGTGGAGAGAAGCAGAACTGCAAGGGAATCATGCTTTCTGAGCTCAACATCATGAAAGGATGTCAGGGAGGAACCTTGCCTTGCACTCCCCAGCTCTCTTTCTGAAGGCACCACCACTCTAGCACAATTAAGTGATTGAGGCTTTCTAGGTAAACTGCATTTGTTGACAAAACGTGGTATTACATTTAGAATACCCTATTCATTAAGATTGAAGTGTATGTATTAAAAGTGGTTAGAATTAAAAACAACTCATGCTAATAAAAGGTCAAGCTTAAATTATTTTAAACATTTACCACTGGCTAAAAATTGAATTCGATTCTAGAATAGCGGTAAACAATTCATTTAGAGTGTTCGCTTAGATTGTGTGTTTCATACCTTTATGGTGCAAAAACAATGAGACATTGGTACATTTTAAAAATATACTTATGGGGATCCCTGGGTGGCGTAGTGGTTTGGCGCCTGCCTTTGGCCCAGGGCGCGATCCTGGAGACCCGGGATCGAGTCCCACGTCGGGCTCCCCGTGCATGGAGCCTGCTTCTCCCTCTGCCTGTGTCTCTGCCCCTCCCTCTCTCTCTCTCTCTCTCTCTCTCTCTCTGTGACTATCATAAATAAATAATAAAAAAATAAAAATAAAAATAAAAAAATAAAAAATAAAAATATACTTATGGAGACCAAGTGCATTTGAACAGAACTGATCCAGAATACTTGTAATTCTGGTTCAAGTTCCTCTGTAAAGCAGTGATCAGAGGAAAATATTCAGTGCTACATCAAATTCGATTTGTCACATGGAATTTTGTATATTGATAAACTTTGGGATGACTTTCTTAGTCCATAGGTTATTCAATAAGGCAAGACAAAGAAATTAGGCAAAATGCTGAGACATCATGCCCCTCATCTCTCTGGTCAGCATAAAGAAACTGCATTATGAAAATTATCTCATTTTTCAGCTTGCTCATGGGCCAACCAAATATTGTGGCTTCTAGTACTCTCTAGGTTGGGGTGGAGAATCCACACAACTTGGTATGTGGAGGATGAAGTAAAGAAGCAAGAG
This sequence comes from Vulpes lagopus, assembly GCF_018345385.1. Lineage (NCBI taxonomy): Eukaryota > Metazoa > Chordata > Mammalia > Carnivora > Canidae > Vulpes > Vulpes lagopus. Next base: position 34,838,138 of record NC_054834.1, read on the forward strand.
TTCTTTAGTTTTCTAACCCAAAATGTTTTCTCATCAAACTCCAGGAGACATTTCTGAGAAGGTTCCTTTGGTGTAGTTTTTAAATGTGTTCGATAGTTTCTTTTACCACTTTAAACGTGTAGGAGAAACAAGACTTCAAATAGTGTCTCTCTGTCTTTCTTCAACACGTTCAATCATTGATTTCCCGGTAATCTTACCAATATTCTTAGCACATTGGTAGTGTTCTTCATTACTTCTACTGAATTTTAGAGGTAAAGTCAGATCATGGTTACAAGAGTTTACATGCTCAGCTTCAGGCCATTGAGAGTCCTAGAGCAAGCCTGGGACATTGTGTATCTTTAGATCTTTGACTATAGCGTTCAACTCTTCTGAGATTCTGCAGTCTACACCTTTGCTAGCTCTAATTCCACATTTTGGAAGCAAGAAGATGCTCTTTAATGTATTGGGTTAATTTTTTAAATGTAGATTTCTTTCACCTTTATAGGTTGATGTTGAGTTTCCAGAACATCCTTTAAGTGGAAAAGTCTGGGTCTTTTCAACATCAACTCATTCTAGTCTTACAGAAACCGAAGAACCAGTTGCTTATCTAAATTTTTCACTTACCAATCAGTTTTCATAGTGATTTTAAGATCTAGCCTAATCTCAGGACAGGTCTTATAGATAAGCAATTACTTTGTTCCTGCATTGCAGCTTTAGGTCATGCCTCGTTTCCAGCCGTTCCAACTCAGTGAGATTCAAGAAAGAAATGCCCCTATGCATGCCACCAAACTAAACTCATGAGTATGACTTGTTTTCTCTCTACAAAGGTGTGTGTGTGTGTGTGTGTGTGTGTGTGTGTGTCTGTGTGTTTCCATTGACAACGCTGGGTTCAGGCAAACACAAAGGTCACCCTGGCTTCTATTTTGAACATACATACTGCCCCAAAGATTAATGAAGTGCCAAAGCCAAGAGAGTCCTAAGCCAAACATAGTGAAACAAAATAAGTCTACTTCAAAAAAATTCACATATTGATTTGAAAACCTAAATAGAAAATTATTTCTGGATTACTTATTCCATTGGTTGGATTTTATTGGTGGGCACGATTAAGAGTCAACTATATGTACTTTTTCTGAACCACTAGTCCGCCCACACCGTCCAGATTGTTTTTAAAACTAGAGAATTTTCCACTCAGGTTGCATTTTCTTTGTTTGCTTCCATCAACATTTCTCTGCCCAAATAGTTTCTTTTGTGGCTCAATTTTTCCATCTTTTTAATATAGAGGGTTGATCCCAGCTGTAATTGTGCATGGTTATATACTGACAACCCACATAAACAAACATCAACAAACACGGTCCTTTGATAGGGTGATGTCATCACAATTGGAGTTTCAAAAGCAAATACAAGTGGGCAGCTTGGACACCTGTGTCAGCTCTTCTTAGTCCTCCCTCCCCTCACCCTGGATGATGAAAGAATTATCTTTACTGAAGGTGGAATGCTTTGCTGACACCAGCTCACCTAGTTCCAGCCCTAGAAGATCAATTTTACATCAACTTGTTTAGATTGACACTGAAGCCACCTGGGCTTCAGCTGTAAGGAAACCCTGTGCTTTGCTTAAACAGTAGACAGCTATCAAAATAGGGGGAAGGTGGAGGGTGGAGGCAGGGGAGAAAGAGAGAGAGACAGGCTATCAGACTTAATATTGACTCACATTTAGAGAGCTGGAGAACTCTCTCTGGTCCGCTAATGTTGCCATTACCATTTTTCAGGTGTACGATCGACCTGGAGAATAGGGATAATGGGGCCTTTGTAGGCTCCTGAATCAACATTGCAAACAATTCAACCACTGTTCACAGGTTAGAGCCATACCTTCCTGACCCTTCGCCTTCCCTTCTCAAAGAAACTACTCCTCTTCCCATCTCCCAGGAGCATTACATCAATCGGTACCTTCACTTTTCCTCAATATGACAGCTGGATAAGTGACACCATGAGATTCCATTCTGAATAGCTATTGTATAGAAACAGCTGTTGGAATGATTTTTCATGTTGTTCAACCTCGTTTCCAGCCTTGGAGGATTTAGAATTTGTGGGAGACACTTTTATCTTTGGTTTTAAGTTTATTTAATAGAAAAAGTGAATGCCATTTATGGTGAACAACAACAATGAGGGTGGGGAGGGTAATTTGCTTTTGAGGTTTATAAAATAATCTTGCTAATCACTTTCAATTCAGCATTAAAAATGGCAACTGTCACATTCACCTCCATGACACAAATGCACACAGGCAATGTAAGCTCAGTTGTGCCATGTCACCCGGGCTGGCTGCACCTATAGACTCTCTCCCATGCACCCAGTTTTGCATTGGCTCTTGCTTCCCTTTTGTTTTCTACTCTGGCTCCATCTTCCCTTTCTTTTTGCTTTTCATGTCCCTTACTTCCTTTTTAAACCATCAAGCCAGATCCAGAAGTCTCCTGAAGGGATTTATCTTCTCTGTTAGCACTGGTCAGAACATGGAAGTAAAATAGCAGTATCAAATTAAGAAGTAAAAATCTGCTTTCTTGCCCATGGTAGTCAAAAGACTCTCATACTGGGAAGTCCAGGGATGTGACTTTTTTTTATCTCCAAAGATAAAAAAAACCAGAACTAATATTGGACTGACGAATAGAGGAAACATCAAAATCCTGTCGTTTGGTTGTTCTGAATGTAACCCAGGAAGAATTTTCGAGACCCCTCGAACCCTTGATTAGAAAATACATTTCATATGGTTGAACTTTTTCTAACACCAAGAAGGATAGATGACTTGTTGGCAGGCCTACATTTCCAGAACATGGTTACCTTTGCCTCCTTTTGGGCTGACACATCTGCCTTTTTTGCAAAAAGGACTGGTTCAATCAAGAGAGGAGAACATGGTGCAGGTTCAAAAGTGCTACTTTCTCAAGCCCTTCCCTAGTGTTTGGAGCATGGATAAAGAGGAGGGGTAACTGAAGTCTTTCCTTGCACATTTAGATATTTACCCACAAATGTTATCTTGAGAAGGTACCTCACTCACATCATGGCACAGATTAGGTGTCTAGGAGAAGAGAGAAAACTTGGAAATACTAGATCCCACAGGGCGTATTGTGTATATGTGTGGCTTTTACCTAAGCCCAGTACTGTTTTGGTTCAGAGGCAAAGATTCATAGTGAAATAATGTTTTTGTAGTTCTAATTATTGCATCATGAAAGGATACTTTGGGCTTAGGTCTTAGAGGCTCAAAGCCATGTTATCTTCCCTGGGGAACACTTCAGCACACCCACTGACAGGAGTACTCAGCAGCAAATTTAAATTTATTCGTAGAGGATTTGGTCAATATAGCCAATAAGGTCCCTCTAATACAGCCACATTGTTAACTGTGTAAAGTAGGAACCTGCTGCTGAACCTGGGAATAATGTACATGAGTAAACCCAATCTGCAACGTAGCCATTATATTCACTTCATGAACACAGTTGTTGAATGCCCACCATATTGATTTAACAATGGGGAAAAATGACTCATAAACTAGAAATCTAATTTTATTTTGTCTCACAGTAAGCCTCTAGTTGTTTGGTATGGGATGCATGGAATTCTTTTTTTTTTTTTCTCATGAGGTGTTAGCTGCCTCATGAGGAGGCCCAAAAATATGGCATCTCCTTGGGTACTTGCTCACCATGCCCATGTGACAAGACAGAAAAGCAATAGCTAAGGGAGGCAGAGTGAAGGCAGGGGGTAGAGGGGGAGAAAGGGGAAATTGATTCATTATTCAGATCCTTGGGAGTCTCTTGGTGGTTTATTTATTGTGAGGAGCCAGAAAACAAATCCATTCTAAACTTTCTCCTTCCTGGCAGATTTTTCAAAGCTGAGGTTTCTCTGCTGACTGTGCATGTCCTTTTATCATGTGTTTGGTTTTTCAATATCAAGCCATTTCACAGAGAAGAGGGAACATTTACTTTCAATTAATAAACCACCCTGCAATTACCCTTTGTTCATAAGCATGCAGATGCTTCTGTGTGTGCAGATGATAGCTTACGCATGAAATGCCTTTCCCTCCCCATTCGCTTCCCAAGGCTGTCCTCACTCCTCACTGTGTTTTTCAGTTTGCCTTTTTCCCTGGCTCTAAGGCTATGCCTGCTCATGGGCAGGTCTGCAGAGAGACACGCACATGGCTATGAATTCACATTTCTTTTTTTTTTTTTTTTTAATTTTTTTTTAATTTTTATTTATTTATGATAGGCGCACAGTGAGAGAGAGAGAGAGAGGCAGAGACACAGGCAGAGGGAGAAGCAGGCTCCATGCACCGGGAGCGCGACGTGGGATTCGATCCCGGGTCTCCAGGATCGCGCCCTGGGCCAAAGGCAGGCGCTAAACCGCTGCGCCACCCAGGGATCCCTGAATTCACATTTCACATCCACTTACAAAGCAAGAATACAGATTTTTTTTTTCTCTAATGCTTCGTGAAGATTTTCAGCTTTGATGTCTATAAATTAGGTGACTTACTTTCACTAGTCTTAATGGCTATCTTCTTGTATGAAGTGTAATTCTGCTTTGAAAAGGAACTTTCAGGGTGTCTGGGTGGCTCAGCTGGTTAAGCATCTGCCTTCTGCTCAGGTTGTGATCTCAAAGTCCTGGGATTGAGCCCCATATGGGGCTCCCTGCTGAATGGGGAGCCTGCTTCTCCCTCTCCCTCTGCCCTTCCCTCTGCTTGTGTGCTCTCACTCTCTCTGTCTCTCAAATAAATAAAATCTTTTTTTATTCTTAAAGGAGCTTTCATTGATTTTAGTGAAATGGGCCATTATTTTGAAAAACTTGGTCCTCTGGCTAATTCTCTTGGTTATGCCAATGTTTGGAGCTTCAGGACTGTCTAGACAAAGAATGAATTGTAAGCCCCTTGAGAGCAGCTCTGATCTTTCTCATCTTTGTGTCCTTATAATTGAAACAGTCTGGAATATAATAGGCTATGATATCCATATCCAGATAGAGGTGTAAATAAAGAGATAATACAGAAAACTACATTTGAGCTGGGTTGCCATCACCCAGAGAAAGTGGATATGCTCTTCACACTGTTCCTTTGGGTCTTTTCCAACCGTTTTAAACCAACAAGCCAAGATACAACTTTCTTTCCTTTCTATATCCTGAGGAAAATGGTTAAAGAACCAATCTAAAAGAAAACACATTTAAAAATCAACGTTGACACTTAATGAAAGCAAGGCTCAAACTCTCCAAATCTCTGCCAATGTGAATAGAGTGGATGCTACTTGTTGTTAACTTAAATATTGAATAATTCTCCAGGTTTCAAAGAGCCTTCCCCCAAAATACTTGCTTGTGGGTGATAGAAATTTTCCCAGTACAACCTTGCTGGCAAAATTCCCAACAGAAATATTCATGATTATTATAAAAGGTTCAGCAACTATAGAAACATATAAATATAAAAATGAAAATCACCCAAGTTCCAACCCATAAATTATCACTGAAACAGTGTGTCATATGTCATTCCAGATTTATTCCACTGATACACTGAATGGCTATACATTCATCCTTTATCAGGATTGCTCTCTATCTAGAATATTGTGCACATGGTTTTTGAACTTCATTTTCCCCCTAAACGTTATATACTTGGCCTCAGCATTTTATTGGCTTTCTAGTATTCCAGTATATGAATATATTATAACCAATAACCTATTCATGGACATCTGAGTGGTTTCCAGTAATACTACACTTTTAATAGTTGTTTAAAACATTAGAAGTGACACTGGACAACACAAATAGGAATACAGAAAGTTATTTTGGCTGCAGCAGAGCCTTAAAATCCATTTATTTTTATTTTTATTTTTTTAAATTTTATTTATTTATTTATTCATGAGAGACATGGGGGTGGGGCAGAGACACAGACAGAGAGAGAAGCAGGCTCCATGCAGGGAGCCTGACATGGGACTCAATCCCGGGACTCCAGGATCACACCCTGGACCAAAGGTAGGCACTAAACTGCTGAGCCACCCGGGGATCCGTTAAAATCCATTTTATGATTTAGCATGATACTTATACATTAAAAAGATTAAAATATTATAATAACTAAAAACACTTGAAACTCTTCTATAAAAGTTGCTAAATTAATTGTATATAAATTGGATTAGTAATTTTATCCATCACTAGATATTAAATATTTTTATAAAAATATATTTATAAAATGTATAATTATAAAATATATGAATGATGTAAGAAAGTAGCAAAGGTGTTAATATATGGGGTCCAATACCCAGTACGTATATGGAAAATTGAGCTGGAAATCTTAGCCTCTGAGCCCATGTCTATATTCAGACATTCAGACATCTGCACCAAGAAGCTTAGGTTTATCGTTGCCATTACAATTCATTTTAGGGCCAAAAAATTAAATATTTTTTAATGTCTTCTACTTGGTGGTTTTTGAGTTGCAAATGTAGTTCATAAATTTTGCAGCTCATGTTATACTGAATGAAGATATAAAAGGTAAAACTAGACAACTTAGGGCCACCATACATGGTTGGGAAGGTTATAAACTGAACAAGGGTACCACAGCTAATGGGGTTCCAGTCATTTACAGACAGTGAAGGTTTCCTTCCAGTCATATTACAGACAGTGAAGGTTTTTGTATGTATTGCAATTATTTTCTAGCGGTGTATTATGAGAGCGTTGTAACAGATGGAAAGAAAGTATCTTGAGTTCTCCAACTGACAGCATCTCTGATTATTCCTAAAACTCATGCCACCTTATTCCTTATATTGCTCAATCAATAAAATCTTATGGAAATCCTCTCAACTAATGTGATTCTAAATCTATTCTTTCTAATAGATGCATCTTGTATCTCATACAATTTATATGAAGAAGTTGAAAGGCATAAAGGGATATAATAGTTATTGAATGTCAATGTTTCAAACAACCACATACGTGAAATCATCAGAATTTTAATTTTTGCCATATAACTCCACTGGATATTTCTGTAATTAATGCCTATATTCATGGCAGAAGGAGGCATTTCTGCTTCCTAAAATACTTTTTAAATCCTCAAAGAAAGATTAAATTATATTTAAGACTATTGTAGTGGTGAATATTTTTTTCATATTCTTTGAAACTGACTAATCTATTGCTCACATATATGTTGCTTCTTTATTACAGTAAATTACATCTTCATACAGGGATTTACAACTTTCAGAACATCTTCCCATAATCTTGGTATTTGATCTTCCAAATTACAACATTGTGAGGCAGGAGGTGTCAGTTTCTAAATTTTCCTATTGTGTAAGTGGTGGCTTAGGGAGGGAAAGTGTCTTGTCCAAGGTCCTGCGGTCATAAAGTTATAGAGTCAGGGTGGGCACTCAATTAGTGGACCTAACATGGCTCCATACTGCTTTAGAAGGTGGGATTAATCAGACCCCACCATTTTCTGACATTCTAGTTAAGTGGGGTTTTATTTTGCTATGGGTACCATAAAATGCATCAATACAGCATATAAGATCAATGTTCTTATCTTTATTAGAACGATCCTTTTGTTGCAAGTTCTCCTGAATAGATTTTGTACTTTCAACTTTTGTGTCTCTCAGGTGCTAGAGGACTGTTTTGTCTTTACTTTCCACCCCAGTGCACCAATTGCCTTCCCTACCACATCCATACACATTTGAGAGGCTAAGTTTACCTATGATTTTAGCTATTGCAGTGCTATCTGCTAGAACAATAGACTATTAATTAGCATTAATAAATAACATACCTTGGTCCTTCAAATTTTCCATCATGCATCTCTTGTTCTATGTTACCCCAAGTTTAGTTGAAGTGCTTTGACGACTGTGAGTGCGCTACGGTTTATAAAAACATCTTTCTTCACTAACATTTAAGAATAATCTCCTATTATTGGATTGAGTGAGCCCAACTTTAAAAAAGCCCCATGATTTCAGCTTTCCTGGGATGGGGAAGGAGGAATGTAATGGAGAATGAAACCACTTTAAGTTGTGATGAGATGGAATTCCTTCAGGTCACAGTGGTCTGCTAACGTCTCAACACCACCACTACCAACCAAAGGCAAAGCATTCTTCCTTTTAAATTAAATAATGAATAGTTGGATCTTTTTTGTCAGGAGCTGGTAGGTTAGATAACTGCACTGATTTATATTTTAGCATTACTGGCTAAAGAATAATGAACTGGTCAGAGCATCTGTGGTTGACTGTTGCAGTCTGCAAGGATTAATGTATTAATTAGTTACTTCCATCTATTATGGTTCTAGTCTTTTCTTTGGGATCCTGCGGACTACCAGCCCTCAAAAGTTGTGGGGCAGGGCTGTTCGTCTAGCTCTCTGAATGGCTGAGTAGAACAATAAGATCTGTACCATCGGGGCACGTCAGTGTCTTCATCAGGGCATAATGTAGCTATAGAAAGCCCTTTTCATCCTTCGCAAGGGCCCATTATTCCTATGTATCTCTCCTCTATGCTTTGTGAAAAGGTTTGTACAGTAAATAATGACTGACTATGTACTAGTTCTTTCTTCTTTTGCCAAGCTCTTTTTAGCTTTGGCAGCAATTTTGTTTTCCCTGTCATCATCTAATGTCTATTTATTTTACATTGCTACAAAGCCAGTGAAATTCCCTTATAAATCCCAGGTCATGAAGATGAAGCAGCAACCCGATTCCTTTTATTAAATGTCTGCAGTGTCCTCTGCTTTTTCTAATTAGGTTCAAAGTGGTCAGTGGCTTGAAAGGCTCCGGGCAGGAATCAAATCTGTTTGAACAATGCATTCCTCAAGGCCATGCATATTAGATGTTTGGATTTAATTAGAAGACAGGTATCAAAAGTCAGATACTCTCTGGATGCATTGGGGTCCTTATCACACGGTCCTATTCCTCTGCAGGCAACCTAACCAAATGTGTCCCCTCCCTCTGGTGCTCCCCACCCCCACACATACAATAGGCATTAGGTATTCAGAGCCTGGGGCTATTACTCACCACTGGGTTTCCAGGGCTGCAGTTTTCTGTGTCAGCACTGCCACAGCATGAAGGTGAGAACAAGAAGCTCTGAAATTGAAGGGGAAAAGATAAAAGGAAAAGTGTGCAGAAGAAAAGAGAGGCTCTTTAACTGCTCTGTCAACCCGGTTTTCTTCTCTTCAGCATCAGGCGTGTTCTGAAGATAGATGGACGTAGGTACAGCTGGTACCAGAGACCAGCTGTGAGCTCCATCTGGGTACCATTTGGTAGCAGATAGATTTTTTTTTTTCAGGCCAAAGTCTCCTCCAATTGTTGTGGTTAGAGAGGGAAAGTGAGAGGCCCACTGTGTTTTCTTCCACTGCAGATGCTATTGTTCCAAACCACTGCCTCTCCCTGTGTTGGCTCCTTATCAAAGGGAGGGGAAATTATTTGATTGTGGGGTAAAGGGGGTGAGGGAGTTAACTGATGAGAGCTGGTGGAGCTCAGACACAAAGCATCTCATGGAACATATTAAACATCAGATTACCCAACACATACTTCTCATACTGTCTGTCATTACCCTCCTTCCAAACTACGAGGCCATCAGTAGAGATGGTGCTCTTTTGAGGAGGGATGTCAACATTTCTGTCTGCACAGCACTAAAGCAACTGGATGAAACATGAAAAATTTAATACATTGACTACAGATCTTTTTTGGTTGTGCTAAGAAACCAGTTTGAGTCATTTGTCTTTATGTCTATGACAGTTGACATGTGATGCCAGGACAACCATCGTAGCCAACATGATTCTCTCAGACAAAACATTTAAAAAAAAATATTGCATGCTTGAAAAGGTTTTTTTAAGTACATTATTTGCTAAAAATGCTTTAAAAATCTAATTTGCTAATATTTAACAAATTAAACATTGCGATTTTTTTATTTTTTCAACTAGTCGCATCAGTGTGGCATGGGCATTGATTGGATTCATTTATGGTTTTGGAATGAATTTGCTCTATACTTTGCTGTTTTGCAACTCTTCCACCCATATAGTCAGGGGCATCGACGAAAGTCTGACTATAGGCTGTTTCAGGGTTCTTGAAAGATATTTTTTGGGCTTATAGTTGGTGGTTTCTCTTGATGTGAAGCTCTTCTTTTCAAAGAGACAGTGCCCATGGAATGCTCCTGGGCCCTAGTTATTTATGTTATTTGGATTTAGGACCTGAGGTGTTTCACAAGCATTCACAAGAATTAGCAAATCTGATCCGGGGAGAGATTGCGATATCTTTTCTGGCAAACCAAGCTCTTTTTTTCTTGCCAACGTGAACATTTTCCAGAGTTGGCGTGGGCTCTTCAAGCTTTCCTAATGTACTCAAGGTCAGTGTTCCTATCCCTAAGGAGAAACCATTGCTGAGAGACATGATCAAAGTCAATTTTACTTTGCCCCTTAGTTTATTACCCTTTACCCTCAAAAACACAGAGTAATTTAAGAACATGCTGACAATAGATAAAATTATACCTGATTCTTGCCTTGAGTTTTAGAAGGAAGAATTCAATGGGTGAGGTGGGGTGGTATTAATGGGATGAAGTGTGTGAGGGTTTAGCAGAGGCATAAACGGACCATCGGGAGCAGTGCTGCTCAATAGAAATATAATGAAAGCCACCAATGTAATCAGAAATTTTTCAAAGTAGTCATTTTAAAGCAATAAAACAGAAACTGGTATAATTTTAATAATTTATTTTATTTAACTCACAATATATCCAAAATAATTTCATTTGGACCTGTAATTAATGTAAAAATAATTAATGAGATACTTTATCTTTTTTGAGGGTACAAAACCTTTCAAATCTGATGTATTTTATACTTAGAGTACATCTGAACTTGAACTAGCCACATTTTAAGTGCTCTGTAGCCATATGAGGCTGATGACTACTGTACTGGACGGTGTGGATCTGAAGAAATTAAAGAGGAAGCCAGTTTTAATAGAATGTTTTTCTATGTACAAGGCACTGTGGTGGCAATTAATATACATTATGGCTAGCCTTCGCAACCACCCTTTGAAGTGATTATGTTTAAAATTTAACAGAAGAGTGAGGCAGCCAATAATTTATTGTCTAACCTGGAGTCCTTTTGGAGTAATTGGGCAGCTTTTATTAATTACCAAGAACAATAGATATATCCTAGGACTATCCTAGGCAAACTGACATGAATAGTCAACCTTGATAGGTCAGTTAGCCATTCTAAATTGAAAGTATTGGTATCAAAACCTGCTGGGAGCATAGTTTTCTATCAAGCAAAAAAAACAAAAACAAAAACAAAAACAAAAAACTCAGCCTGTCTCTGTTCCTAGAACAGCCCTTCCAAGGAAGCAGAACATACACAGAGGCTGACTACATACCTGACATTTTTAGCAGAGTGCTTTAGCTGACATTTAGTGACATTTAGCTGTGCTTATCTGGTGATGGGTTAGGAGGGTGGGGTGCAGGTCTCCAGCCATTTTCTCTGGAATGCTCTGACAAACAGTCATTTTCCCTGTTGGGGAGTATATCATTGGAATCTGTTCACAGACACATAAGAGGGCCAGGAATGAAAACATCGTGCTCTACTTTCTCCAGGTCTCTTCAGATTTCCAGGAAAATGGAACTTTCGTATGTAAATGAGTGGGTTCTCTGATTCTCCATCAGTGTTTTGTCTATTTTCTTGTCCATTCCTGACATGATTTCTTTCACAGAAATGCATACATTGCCCCCCCTTTAAGTGACAGCTAGAAGTAAAGATAGCTGCAGAAAATCAGAACACAGCAGGAGAAAGATCTGGGAATATTGCTAATAACAATGGCTGGAGTTTACGGGTGATTGAGTGATTCCTATGTGCTAGACACTGCTTTAACTGCTTTATCTCTATTAACTCATTTAATCCTTGCAATAAGACTATGAGATACATGTTATAATCAAACTGGCTCAGAGAGTTTAGATAACTTTTCTAAAATCACACAGCTAGTTAGTGCCAGATTTTGATCCTAAACTGAAGTTTGATTGATTACTAAAGCACTTATCTCACATTAAATAAAAATCAAGGGATCCCTGGGTGGCGCAGCGGTTTGGCGCCTGCCTTTGGCCCAGGGCGCGATCCTGGAGACCCGGGATCGAATCCCACGTCGGGCTCCCGGTGCATGGAGCCTGCTTCTCCCTCTGCCTGTGTCTCTGGCTCTGTCTCTGCCTGTGTCTCTGGATCTGTCTCTCCTTCTATCTCTCAAGAATAAAAAAAAAAAAAAAAGATTAAATAAAAATCAAGCTCACCTGCATTATCAAGAGCATTCCTTGGAAATAATCTGTGTTATACAATTGCCTTGTTGTCCTATTAAATCTCTGTTGTCCTGAGATTCCCTCAAAATATATTATTAGCACTTTGAATGAGAAAGGTGACTGGTTCGTATTTCCTGTAATGGCAAAAGTTCCTTGGTGGACGTTTGTGGAAATATTTTGGATATTGACATGCACCTTTCTGTCCTGTAGGTTAAGCAGAATCAACCTAGCTCTTCAGTATGGCTGGAAATCTGATATAGGATAAAAGATGAGCTCCCTTTCTCTCTCTGCCTACTTCTCAGTCATGGATGTACTTGAACATTTTAGAGTTGAGAAGCAGTGCTATTTTTTCTCATTTATATTTTTCTAGCCAAAAGGTAGATCACCTAAGTTGTCTGAATATAGATGTTTACAATGAAACTCAATAAGCCAAGTGGAATAAAAAAAAAATGTGGCCCAACATTTCTATTTTTCCTCCTAAATTGGCTCTAATGATGTAGGGAAATGCTGAAGCAAAGCTGAACACTGGAGTGACATCTCTTTTTCTCTTCTGCAATAGTACCTTACTGGATCCTCTGAAGTGCAGAAGAGAAATTCGAGCAGAATTTTATAAACTGGGGTTATTGTTTATATTGGACATATTTCAGAACTGCCTGTGACTTTAATATGATTGCTTTGGTATCAAGTTTTTTATTCTAATTGGCATTACAAAAAATCATTCTTTCCTTGAAGGCTGAAACAGCCAAGATGTTATCTGTTCTTTGGGTTAATTACTGATAATGAGCATAAGATACACAATGGCAGACACTGACCGAGTTCACAGATTTGTCCCCAGATAGAAGACGGCTTCATTAGACTGTAAAAGTAGATTGGATCCATTGACAAGCAGCAGCTAGCAGGGGGTTTCCAAGGCCCCCAACCCCAGAAAAGAAATGAAATAATTCTTCCCCCTGTTTGATCTTTGTAGCAATCTGAGGGCTGGGGAAAAAATAAAATAAAAATTGCATTTATAGGCCTGGAAAAATAAGGGACAATTTTTTTCTTCATAAAACTAACTTTTAAATCTGAAATTGTATTTCTTCCAGACTAATCTTTTACTTTATCTTTGATTGTTATAAATTATTCATTTTTGTTTCTTTCTTTTTGAAGTCTTGGTTGAGAAAGAAGTTTGTCAAGCTGCTCCACTGGAGCTTAAATGAACTTATTTATTGAAAAATACTCAAAGTAAAGATTGGGAAGTGCTTCTCATTGCATTCACGTGAGCCCCCCAAGGTCACTGCATGTAAGTCAGGTAACCACATAGGTGTGCAGACCAGACTCTCTGCATCTCTTGGTACCAAATACATCTGCTTACTCAGATGTTTGCTTGAATCATATTTCTTTTTTCCTTTTTCTTTTTGGGTGATCCCAATTTGTAATGTGGTTAGGAAAATTTAGGGGAAAGGAGGTCAGGGGAAAAAAAGGCCAAGGATGATGACAGGGATGCTGGGAGGAAGGTGGCCAGGTCTTTAAGCCTCTCACAGTGGAATTTCTAGAGACCTCAGAAGCAAATGTCTTTCATGATATGAATACATGGGCATGTTTTCACTGATCAAGGAGAATCGTTTCAGCAATGAGAAATTACTTTTAGAGTCAGCTAGGATCCTGATGGGCTCTTGTAAACATGACAATTCTTCCCCGAGACTTGAGCAGTCAATGATGGTTAGTATTTTTTCCCCTGTTTTTCTGGTAGCTTCTCATGCCATACTTCTCTGAGGCCTTGCAGCCTGAACTGGAATTCTGAATCAGGAAGCTTGGTGATTCCTTTTATTAGTCGCAGTAACAATACTAATACGTAAATTACTAACAATGAGAAAACAATCACTAACATTTAGGACTTTATGGTTTACAAAGCATTTCTCTCATTCATTATCTCATCTTTGATAATGACTGTCAGGTCATAATACTGCTGCTCTGGAGAGGACTTCCAAAGCACTCCTGCTAGATCAAAGAGGGTAGTTTCCCCAGCCCCTGGGAGTGCTGTAAAGTGAACCTCAGAGGACATTAGCCTGGCCACCCGGGAGAACACAGTGGGAAGAGGATGGAATCCAAGGGAGAGCAGTAGATTTGATGCCATTATGTGAAGGAGCTTTGTCTCTCCCCCATATATTTTTAACTGAACCCTTGGGACTTAGGGAGGTGGTTGGATGATCACATGCTCTTTGAATGCTGTATTGTATTTGAAACATAAAGCTGCTCCATAAAAGTTTGTATTGTGAAATGTCAAGTTTTTGGCATGTATCATATTTGTCAAATGAGGTTATGTAAGCTGAGCTTTCCAGCATGGCCTCCCCTTGTCTAGCATTTAAGAGAAGGTTCATAGAGGAAAGCCCGAGCCATCTGAAGCCAGATTGTGTTCACTTTCCAAAGTCTTGAAAAACCACCTAAAACAGAAACATTTGAAAAGACAAATTACTGAAATCTAGAAAACATCCTGGGACATATGGCAACTTGTTGTGTTTTGGGACTATCAGGAAGAGGGAGCGTGAACGATTATAATTTGCAGTAAATCCAGGTAAGGGACAGTCAAGCCATTTCTGTCTCACAGATGGAGCATCAGTTGATTAATTACATTCTTCTTTCTAACTTCCACACCACCCCAAGTCATTCAACTGTTTGTTAAATAAATAAACCCCCTGGTCAAAGCTTTAGTGGCAAGTTAGGGAATGGAATAATTGATGTAGAATCCCAAACTGAAAATAAAATCAGGTGGTGATTTGGGAGGCAAGCACGTGCTGGCTGGCTTGTGTTGACTTTAACAAAAATAGGATATTAGTAAAGTGTGAAAAATCATAGACAGGCTTCTGTAAGAGGCTGCAGGCGGTTTCCTCACCTGCTATGCAGAAATAAAATCCTAGTTATTCTTGGTTGCATGGTCTCCACAGTTGCATGGAGTAGAGATGCTTTCTTTGCATTTGTTCACTGGGTTAACTCCACCTGCCTCCACTGGCCAAAATGACCTGAGAGCCATGTGAAAGGGTGAGCTGCAACAGATATTGCTCTTTAATTGCAGTTACTCTTATTGCTGTTAACCATTTCCTTAAATCGCTCTAGTTTGGATCTGATTCTCTCAAGTGCTACTGTAGCTACTGGTTCGTTCTCCTGTTCAGCCTCACTCTTTGGGCTTTGCACTGGCACGTGGGTGCCGCAGGGCCTCCTCTCAGCTCTCATTCCCATAAGACACCCCCTGCCCTTCTCCCAGCTCTGATGCTCTCACCAAGCTGAGTCTATCCCCTCTAATGGGAATTTGAACTTTATTATTCCAAATTTATGACTCTGTCACTGCATCTTCCTGCTTTTACTCCCATGGAAAAGAAACAAAGTAAAAAAAGCAAGTAATCATCAGTTTCTAGGTGATAAGCAAAGAAGCAAGTTATAATAATAAAAAAAAAATCTTCCTTCTGGTTGCACATGTTCAGCATGTTTGCATACTGCTTGAATACTAATAAACAAAGGACTAGTTGATTAGCCATGATGATAGGACCGTATCGTGTTTTGGGGGCACTCAGTAAAGAATGAACTAGGGCCCAATCTAACAGACTGAAGAGACAACCTATATGGTCAGCAAATAGGCATGGGGACAGCTAAATACAAAAACCACAACAATGAATACTGAGAAAGGGAGATTCGGGTTAGTGCTGATGAGGTTGGAGCGGGATCAGTTCTAATGAAGCAATGCTCCCCAGCAGATGACCAACTTGAGATATGTTTTAAAAGGAGTGGGTGATTTGGCAAATAGGTCTCGTGCACAATCTAAAAATCGATTCCACGTTCTCAGTGCCTTTTACGGGGTGTTCACACTAAAAGCGGTATGGTGTATTTATTTTCAAGCAAAATTCAATTTGAAAGCAGGAATAATTGAAAACATCATTTTGAATGACGTGGTTCTAAAAGCTGGGTTTAAAAAAGTGTTGACAATCATTGTGAGCGCTGGCCGCTCTCACCTCCTTTACTGTAAGAGTAACTTCTGGAGGCTAAAATTTCTTTTGTTATATGAGATACTTTATGATTTCTTTTTAAAGTGCACATATGTGCTGAACTAAGCCGGTCAGTCAACACATGCCCGATTCTGCCTTCTAAATGCTGAACGACCATCAAGAAATGGTCCTGCGATATTCGGTTGAACATCTATATGCCCAGCCATTCAAGGCATTAGGGGACACAGAAGCATCACTGCCTTGTTCTAGTCCCAGGAGGGACTTCTGTTGCCTGAACCATTCTTTTATAAGTGAGAAAACATTCCTGGGTATTGTTTGGGCTCAGTGGATGGAGGACATAAATGAAGTGGCTATCCGTATACATAATTTCTTTCTCCAACTTCCTCACAAGCTTTGGGGAATTCTCAAAGCCCTCACCTAAATTTTCTCCTTTCTAGAAGGATGAGAACTGGTGTACTGGTAAATCTTGCCACTCTCCAGTTGTTCACGCTAGAATGACCTCGGATTCAACCCTGACGTCTTTCTCACCTAGTTTCACGCTGACCTACGGGGTCCTGCTTGTATTACTTTCTTGCTAGCTCTTAAATTCATCCTACTGTTAATTTATGCTGATGTTGTCGTTATCCTTTCTTACCTAGATTTCTCAAATTAGCTTCAAGGTAGATTCTCTCTTCTCTCTAATCCATTACCCACACTGCTGCCCAAGTTTGAGATGCCAATCTGTTTATTTTATTTTTTAAAAAAGATTTTATTTATTTATTTGATGGAGAGAGAGAGAGAGAGAGAGTGGGGGGGAGAGAGAGAGAGAGAGAGAAGTAGGAGAAGCAACAGAGGGAGACGGAAAAGTAGCCTCCCCACTGAGCAGGGAGGCCAACTCCAGGCTCAATCCCAGGACCCCAGGATCACAGTCTGAGCCGAAGGCAGATGCTCAACCAACTGAGGCACCTGGGGGCTCCAAGATACCAATCTGTTTAAAAGCCACCAGACTTCTTATCATCTTCAGAATAAATATTGAAGTCTTGAGCAAAGCATCTAAGATCCTTCATGATTTGGTCTTTCCCAAACCCTAAACTCTAGAACTTTGTCATGTACCTTCATGTTCTCTTTTATAAAGCCAGATGGCACTAACGTGCTTGTCCCTAAGGGGTCGTGTTCTTAAGCCTTTGTGTCTTTAACTATTTCCCATAAAATGCCTCTTCCCCAATATCCTGCCAAACTCACCTGTTTTAATTAGCCCTAACTGTCCTTTACTAATCGACTCAAGCCTGCCTTTCCCTGAGATACCTTCCTGTACATCCCCAGGACAGGCAGGTGCTCCTCCATCTAATATGACATCTTTACCCTGTTTGTTCATCTCTTACCTGTGTCTTTCTAAGTGCTTTAAGTGCCTTACAAAGGTGCTTCCTTACTCACAGTGCCTCCCTAGCTCTTGACACAGTAGAATAAATATATGCAACATGGATACACAGATCATTTGCACCATTAGGCTCTGGCAATTTCCATGAAAGGGAGAATATCCTCATGCTTACACCTTCTACGGGATGAATCCAAACCTCCTCTGGCATTTGCTTTGGAGATAGGTCACAGGAGCAGGGGGTCTCATAATCCCACCCTGTCTTGAAAGGCCTAGAACCAGAGTTTATGGTTCTGCCTTTGGCCCATAAGGGCCTTTAAATTTTCATAGACCTCACAGATTTTTATTGAGTATTATTAATTACTTGATTAGTGCTTTATAATATCCAAAATAACATCTTCCACAAATAACATCTCTTTTATTTTTATTTTTTATTTATTTTTTTATTTATAAATTTATTTTTATTGGTGTTCAATTTGCCAATATATAGAATAACCCTCAGTGCTCATCCCATCAAGTGCCCCCCTCAGTGCCAGTCACCCAGTCACCCCCACCCCCAGCCCACCTCCCTTTCTACCACCCCTTGTTCACTTCCCAGAGTTAGGAGCCTCTCGTGTTCTGTCTCCCTTTCTGATATTTCCCACTCATTTTCCTCCTTTCCCCTTTATTCCCTTTCGCTATTTTTTATATTCCCCAAATGAATGAGACCATATAATGAATAACATTTCTCTTAATCTTTGCTTTAAATGTATGAGAACAACTGAGCAGATATGTTTAAAATTCACATTTTTAGAGACAACAAAAGGGGAGGCCCAGAAGAGTTCTTTAACCTGCTTGAGGTCACACCATTGATACATGAGAACGTATAGTCACTGGACTGGGGCTATGTGTTAGTTTCTGTTGCTTTGTAAGAAATTGTCACAAACTCCCAAGACCTGCCAATCTCCTAGTCATAGGGTATGCCACTGAAAGTTTACCATGGGCTCTGTGGTTCCGGTTTGGACCATTTGTGCTGAAAGAAGAATCATGATCAAGTATGAGGTGGGCAGTTATATTTGCTCTGGGTGAAGTAGAATTCATGACCCGTGAGGTCGAGGTAGCCAGAGACCATTTTAACTCTTCTGTGTCCAAGAACACCGCAACTGGATGTCCCAGATAGTTCCTAAAAATGAATGTCCAGGAACATCTGGTCTTTGGAACTTTATCTTTTCCACTTACACTGTGCAGATTTTAGCTGAGTTAACAGGCGGTCTCTGGG
Source organism: Vulpes lagopus (assembly GCF_018345385.1). Classification (NCBI taxonomy): domain Eukaryota; kingdom Metazoa; phylum Chordata; class Mammalia; order Carnivora; family Canidae; genus Vulpes; species Vulpes lagopus. The sequence continues at coordinate 34,856,937 of NC_054834.1, forward strand.
TAGCTTGTCCCTGTAGCAGAGACCTCTGCTGGATGGTTAGTTAGCTGTGTCGACCCCAAATTGAATCCTGTCATCCAAAGAGTCTGAGTTGAGTCCAGAGTCCTGTCAGAGTCCAAGCTTTCCAGCTCATCGATCTTGTGCTCTGGCTGGGAGCTAGCTGGGCATTTACCCATTTGCCTCTGGGCAATTTGTGCCTTTGCTTTTGGAGATAAAAAGTATGGCTTACTTTTCAGAAGTCACTTTTTGAGAGTCTCCCTCGGTGTATGTTGCTGTTTTTGTTCTGGCCTGGTGAAGGGAAACAGCATAACATGGGACCTCTGGGGGTGCTCACCTCGGTCTGGGCCTATGGACCCATGGACGTGGAGCAGAGGGAGGGCTGCTTCTCTTTCTGGAATTTGGTTAACACAGCTTTGCTTACAAAAAGCCAGAGTGGCTGTTGTTTAATTTCTTTCATTAGGAAACTCACCAAATGTTTGGCCCTAAATTCTCTACTCCCTTGAGCCAGCTGGAAACTACCACGGAGTTGCAAGGCAACACTAACCCACTAAATTAGTCACACACACAAATCTGTGTACCAAGCCTCTCTTGACCCAGTTCTTTCTATTTGCCCCTTTTATTCTATCTTCACTAGGTTTGTTTACTTCCTGAGGAAAATGGAGCCTTTGAGTGCTTGCTTTCGTTGTGACCTTCTTCTGTGCTTACACTGGGCAGGCCACACCGAGGTGCCAACATGCTGCGTGCATGAGCGTCTACACCTGTGCACCTTCTGTGTTCAGGCTTGCAGGTTGTGCTGGATGATGCAGTGCCGGACGGTACAGCTCTGCAAATCTGGGATCAGAACACTTCTGACCTAGTGTGGGTTATCCACCTGGGCAATCTCTATTGAGAAAGACCACTGATGGGTGCGTGGGTGGCTCAGTCGGTGAAGCATCTCACTTTGGCTCAGCTCATGATCTCTGGATCCTGGGATCCAGCCCCGCCTCCAACTCCCTGCTCAGTGGGGAGTCTGCTTCTCCCTCTCCTTCTGTCCCTCCTCCTGCTCGTGCTCTCTCTCTCTTAAATAAATAAAATCTTTTTTTTAAAGAAATAACTTACTGAGAAAAGCAATACTGACTGTAAGTAAGACAAACTGTTAGCATTTATTAATTACTAACCATGCTTGGCAATCTGTCCAACAATTTTTCTGCCTCACTTCCTTCAAACATCATATTCTCTATGAAGTAGGGACCATTATTTCCTCAATTTTATGTTAAAAGTGGCCATTTATTTTACCTAAGGGAATAAACTTTTCAAGTATGCTTGTGCATTTGAAAAGTGAAAAATATTTTGGGTGCAATGTTTGTAAAATATTCTTTTTGCTTGTTATAGAAGATCTTTGAAGGTTTTATTAGCTTCAGTGTCCACAGTGAGCTCCAGAATCACCCCATAGTTGGTTGGAACATCCTGCTAATGAGTCCGTTTTTAATCCCTCCTCCATCAGTTCCTGTGGTCCCTTCCAAACCCATATTACATTCTGTTCTCAACCCCCACATCAGAGGGGTTTCTGTGGCTGCAGGTGTGGGGAGCTGGGGAGGATTCAGAATGTCTGGTCCAGGCTTTCACCCAAGAATTCCTGCCAGGAGCATCTGCGTACATGGTCATCTGACCTCACAGAAATAACAGAGCATAGTAGTTAGTGAATTTCATCAGAAAGTCATTCTTTGTCTTAAACCAAAGTTTACTCTTCCATATAGCAGTCATAATGTCTTCCTAATTCTTGGCCTGAACTTTTTCTCTTCCATTATTAAATATTTTAAGGTGGGGGAGCATTCCACCAGACCCTCACTATGCTACCCATCCAGTTTCAATTGTCTAAATCCATCCTTCTCACTAAGAAAACAACTCAAAACTCAAATTCTTCTGATGGCTTTTTATTGACAGCAATACACATGGGATGGAGAGCACAGTATTTCACATTAGCCCTCTTAAAAATTTTTAGAATGAAGGATTTTCTTTTTTCTTCTTTCTTTCTTTCTTTCTTTCTTTCTTTCTTTCTTCTTTCTTTCTTTTTCTTTCTTTCTTTTTCTTTCTTTCTTTCTTTCTTTCTTTCTTTCTTTCTTTCTTTCTTTCTTTCTTTTTTCTTTCCTTCCTTCCTTCCTTCCTTCCTTCCTTCCTTCCTTCCTTCCTTCCTTCCTTCTTCCTTTTTACTATTTCATTTTGGGCTTTTACAATAAGTTAGTGGAGATTGTCATTAAGCCTAAGGTGGAAATAGGGTGGAGTGTGGGGGTGAAGGCCCCAGAGGATGGGGGTGTGAGTGGGGAGTGTTAGTGTCCAGGAGGTGAAGTGTTTAAACCAGAGGGTTTATGTATCTGTCGTGTGTCAAGGAAGAAGCCTACAGAATCCAAAATTTCTAACAATCAAATGGCTATTTCCCAGTCAGAGGTGACAGCAGCAGGATTGCCTCAACAAATGAATCCACAGGGAAACGCCACCAGTCCCCACAGTTTTTCTCTTCCACAGGGCAGGATTGCACAGCTGGATTTGTGTTGTGCAATGATTTGGTGGATTCAGGGAGAAGAAAACTGGTGAATTCCATCAGGACTTTCCCAAAGGTTACGTTTCAGCATATGTAATGGCTGGGAGTGCCAGACAGTCATTTACATCGCATTTGTGTTCAGTGTGTAAACACTGGGTTGTCAACATACATTCCTTATTATTTTTTGCCAACCTGTCCTATCTGATGGAGAACTATTGCACAAGCATACAGCAGCAGTGCGTGCGTGTGTGTGTGTTTGTGTGTGTGTGTGTGCGTGTTGGGATGGAGTGGAGAGTGAAGAGGAGGGGCGTACACAAAAAGATGGGGAATTAGAAGGACCACCAAAAATCAGAAAGGGAGCTTAGTGGAAATAAGAATGGGGAAGGAAATAGATCTGGAATTTATTTTTCATTTCTCATTTCTTTTGCTGACTAGCTGAGAGATCTCTGAAAAGTCCCTTTTCCTCTCTGAGTCATAATTTCTTCATCTGTAGAGTGGTGTGAGGGTTGAACTAGCAAGTCTCCCAGGTTCTGCCAATGCTAACATGTTAGAGATAACAAATCTTATTCTAAATGTGCCACAAGGTCTAGGAAGTTGAGGTAGTTCATCAGCTCATCTGTCCCCCCATATTTAAGGCATGGATTAATAGAACCTGGATCTAGGGAACTGTTAATACCTTAACATGGGCAGAACATTCTCATTTCTCACTTCCCTTAGTGTTTTTGTGATTCACTCTTCCTCTTCTCTTCTTGTTACCTTTAAACATCTTTTTACCTGTCTTGCTTCTTCTATTTCGAGTGTCTGAGATCATGTTGTCAACAAATATACTTGACATTCTTTACACGATCAAGGTTTTATTGTGATAAAATTCATTAGGGTGTTCATAAATCTCTCCACTTTGCTTTGGCTGAGGCTGATTTGTTTCATTTCTAACCTAAGCTGCTTCTCTTTTTGTAGGTATTTATAGAGGCATACGTCAATGAGAAGCCATTCTGCTTTACCTTGTTGAATGTGAAATTATATTAGAAGAAAAAAACAAAGCATATCCAAGAGTAGCAGAGCTTCCAAGAGTGAAATCATCATCCCACCAAACAAATCCAGTTGGGCGTGTTTGTGTTCATAGCACTTGTGCCTATTAGTTTCTTCAGTTCATGTGTGGGTGAAAGCTACACAGGCTTTTTACTACAGTTATTTATATATATTTTAAAATCCATCAAAATTTCACTGAACTAATAAACCCAAGGCAGACATACCGTAGGATTTGTGAGGTAATGAATAGCCCTCCTTGAAAACTCCATCCTGTTTTGCAGGCAGCCCATAGTGGTCAAAAGTTTTCTAGCTCTCATGTGTGAGAATAGTGCTCTAGATGGACCAAACCTTGCTTTGAGGAAGAACAGACCAGTTCATTGGATGATTAATGTTCAGTCCCAGGAAGGAGAGAATTCCAGCCCAAATGCATCATTTCATTACTTGATAGATTGAAATTTTTAAAAAAGAAAGATCCTTTTGTCTGATAATATAATTGCCTCGCATATAACAGGGTATGTGAACCCTTCAAAAAACTTAGGAGTCAAAGAAATTATAGACCTCAGGGCATTACTAATTCTACTTACTAGACAAAGAATGAGTGGCTCTTACCCATCTTTTAAAGATGAACAGTATGAAAATCTTTAAGTGTAGTGAGAAGGAGACCCTATGACATTTCCTAGTTGCTGCTTGTAGAGCTTCAGAACCTGGACTTAGATTTTCCTGGCACTAGATCCTAACATAGTAGCTTCAGAGCTTCTTCACATGCTCCCACTATATTATCATGTATTTTTTTAATGAATTAGTTAATATGCATGGTTAATTAGTTAATTAGTTAATATTGCTGCCTTAGCAAAACTTTAAGTTACTTGAGAGCGAGTATACGTTTTATTCCTCTCACTTCCCAGTGTTAGCAGCTGTTGATTTGTCTGTCTCTGGTCACTGGTGTCAAGAAGTTGAGGTGTTGAATGCAGTTAGAGTCCCAGACCTCTGAAGGTATATGCAAACAAGGGTCAATAGCTATTCTGAAGACACTGGAAATTTTCTCAGAGCAAGGAAGACCAGGGTAAAGTAATGACTTTCCAGATAAGGTAATGGGCTTTGTAGTGGGCTTTTGATTTAAAAAAAAAAAAAAAAAAAGTGAGAAGGAAGGAAGGGAGGAAAGCAGGAAAGAAGAAAGAAGAAAAGAAATGATGGAAGGAAGAAAGAAGGAAGAATGAAAGAAGGAAGAGGGGTATTAATAATTAGGGAGGAGGTAATGCCTAGGCCATTTGACACCCATCTATTTTACCAAAAAACAGGAAGCATGCGTTGTTTTTTTTTTAATGTCTGTGTCCTTTGACCACCCCTGATTCTCCAACATTTTCCAGTAGCACACCTCCTATAGAAAATGATAAACAAACCTTGGGGTTAGAGTAGCTTTTTCTTTTTCCAAGAGGGATGGAACCTCCTGGGAAGCAGCATGAGGCTCCTCGAAGCCCACCTCTGCCTAGGACCTCATCTGCCAGCAACTTGAAACTCAACAATCTAAATACAGAACAGACACCAGGAATTTTTTTTTTTTTTTTAAGAATAACAAATATTTGGAACAGAATTCCAGTCCCAACTGCAAGCAGCACAGAAGCAATTAGATGCTGCCCAAGAAAAAAAGAGCATATTGGAAAGGAATGGCCTCCATGGACCCTACTGACCTTCTCCTGTTCCCTGTGTTTCTTACATTCATATGAATAATGAGTGAATTTGAGACCACTATCCACCAGGGCATAGATCTTTTTGCTTTTTATGTTCTTCATTTGCTACTTCCATATGGTAGAGTAATTCTCCAAACCTTTAGCCCTGGTATATTAACTGGCCATTCTGGGTGGGAAGGGGATGTTAGGCTTATAAAACAGCAAATAAAAGAGTCTTGCACCGTGCTTAAACACAACGCACTCTTCCTGGACTGATACAAGCAAATGGAATGATCTCGGTGCTGTCTACTTTAGAAGCAAAACCAGCTTAATCCCCTGAAGCTGGGGTAGGATTCTATAGATGCGTGCATTATAGAACAGGGACCATGCTTGGTACCAGTTTGGGGTGTAGGCTGTTCTCTATAATTTTACCCAGCACAGAGTAGAACTACTTAAATATTCCTTCTAAGTAAGGTAGATGGAACTCACCCGTTTCTGTGATTTAACAGCCCCAGAGCAAAGAGGTCAGTTTCCCAGGATGCCAGACTTCTAGCAACAGCCAGCTCCAAAACTATGAGAGAATCAGATTAGATAAAAATATCAGCCCATCTTCTCACTGTCACCAAACTACTCAACTGCCTGGGCAAAAGTGATCATCCCCAGCATCTAAAAGCCTCTTCCAGTACATTAGATTTATTGATATTTACAGTCCTGTTAATGTTTCAAAAGGCAAGACACTGATCTTTTGTGTTGCTCCTCAGAACATGAAAAATAGTGAACATGATATATTGGCACGCTGGTCAGTTATGCCATGAAATGGTTTTGCCTTGGTAGTTTTTCAAGTCATCATGCAAACAGACTAGAGCCATTAGAGGCAGATAAAATTTCCACCATTCAGGAAGTTGGTTTTGCCACTGTATTATCCAAATGCATTTAATTATTAAGATTTTGGGACTTTTCTTTTTTTCTTTTTTTGGCTCATTATATTGGCTGAGGTTTAAGGCAGAACAATGCAGCTAGAGTCAGATTCCATCCTCTTGAAACTTAGTGTCTCAGTATTTTTATGCTATTTTATGAAGGGATTAACCTCTCTAAGGTTGGAATTTGCCTGCTTTGTATAAACCAACCCTTCCAGAGGGTTTTCATAATTTACTGAATGCTATCCCTGGAAACATGGATAGCTATGTGCTGACAATCCATGCTGGCTACTTATGTTTTAAAAGAACAGAGATCAGAATGGTTGAATGACTTGTCCAAAGTCATAGAATAAATCTACCTTTGAGATGATAAGAGAAACCAGCTTTTTTCACGTTTTCGCTTTTGTCAGATACTGAACTGATTTGACTTAGCAGGAAGAAGTGGGACCAGACAGAGTGGGTTGCAAGGAGATGCCAGCAAGGCAGCAGGCTACGCTTTGGATCTGAAAAACAGTTACACAGCTAAGTAGCAGGATCCCTCTAGGGCTTTGTATAACAGGACAACCAAGCGTTGCCCTGAGGGCACCGGAAATCTAAAGTCTGAGAGCAAAGCTGTGCTGGGAACGTGAACTCATCAGAGCCAGGGATCAGTCACTGGCTGACTCAAGTTTTACTCACTGCTCTTCTTGCTGATGTGGCTCATTTAGATTCACTCTGCTGATCTTGTGGCGCCCTGGATCCAGAACACTTTGTGAAGATCACAAAAGTCTCTGACCAAAGCCTACTAAGGATGACTTCCTGTGTGCTTCTGCATGAAGATAGATTTGGCTCACAAAGGTCACTAGAAAGCAGCCGTGCAGGAAAAGACTGCCAAAACCTGAGGATTTGGGTTGCAATTCGATGGAAGAGGTGTTTTTGCTCTCAACATCTGGATAGACCAAACACAAGGGTGCAAGCAGCACCATTCTCTTGCTCCCTGCCAGTCCTCTGTCACCGGAGCCACGGTTTTATTGGAAGTGACTTTCCTCTGACCAAAGAATACATGGATGATCTGAGAGATTATTTTGCATTCCTTCTACTTGTTAGTTGAAATAGTTAAGTGCTATTTAATGGTAACTGGTGAATTTGGTGTGTCTCTCTCACCTTTTAATTTCCTCTTACAGATTTTGCCCATCATCCCTAAATGAAGTTTAGGGTTCTGCTTAGGGTCTTAAATCTGATTCCCAAGCTAGGCATGCTTATATTTCTCTTTTCCATTTAGTTCAACCTGGTCAGCATTGGAACGGATATCCAGTTATATTTTCCTTTGCATTCATTTGAAGTGACTCCGCAGATGACAATAACCCAGGTTCAACCAAGTGGGAAAGGGCCTGAAATGTATTTCAGGCTGCTTCTTCTTCTTCTTCTTCTTCTTCTTCTTCTTCTTCTTCTTCTTCTTCTTTTTCTTCTTCTTCTTCTTTTTCTTCTTCTCCTTTTTTTTTTTCTAAAGATTTTATTTATTCATTAATGAGACACAGAGAGAGAGAGAGGCAGAGACACAGGCAGACAGCAGACAGAGAAGCAGCCTCCCTGCAAGGGGCCTGATGTGAAACGTGATCCCAGGACTCTGGGATCATGACCTGAGCCAAAGGTGACACTCAACCATTGAGCCACCCAGGTGTCCCTGTATTTCAGGCTTCTATGGAGAAAGAAATCAAGCCAAGGAGATAACATTTTATACTTATTTGATTTATTTTACCTTTACTTACCACATGAGGTTTCTGGATCAGATCTATTTACCTACGGAGTTGTGTTGGCACCAGTTCCCCATGCCCCATTTCCCCCTGAGGGCAACATGATGAAGGCAGCCATCGCCTACATGTATGAAGCAGGGAGGGTGTCTGCAGCAAGTAGAGGCACCCTGGAATTACGGGTAGATGAAAAGTGGCACAGCTCTTTCCTCTCTTCCCGAGACAAGGATAGAAACCTTTGCTCTGTAATGTAAACATCTCTCTGAGGAGACACTGGAAGGTGTTACAACCCTTTGGAATGTGAACAAATGGCTCTAGGGGAGATAAATCTGCTAATCCCTCCTGGGTGATTTATGATCTTTACCTTCCAAGTCTTGCTTGCCATTCATTCATCCTTTAACCCAGATTACTCAGAAAGCCCTGAACATGTAAAAACACAAAAATACTCACGTTGTTTTCTGACACAGGGATCCCAATGAAAGTCAAGGTGACACAGATTTCAAGAGGCAAGAGGGAATTCAGAGTTCAGTGTGAAGAGACTGGTGCCATTCTGCTGGGTGTGGGTGGCCCTAAACCCGGGGTAGTAATGACGTTGTTGGCATGTTGAGAATCACTGCCCTGGACAGGCAGGTAAAGAGAAGATAAAATTACCTGTTGCTAGTTTCAGTGATGGTATGGGTAGCATGGCGTAGTCGGTAGAAAGGCCATGGAATTAACAGTTAAAAGAGAAGAAAAAGGGAATTTGGATTGATTCTATCAACTACCTGGCCTGGCACTGCATCCTGTGTATGTCCCCCTGTTCAATCACACGCCTACCAGCCTATTCTGTTGAAGGGACAACTGAAGCAACTTTCAAAAGATACAGTAATAGAAGATGGTAGAGCTAACGTTCAAGACCAAGACCACCTGAATCCAAAGGCCATGACCATCACATTCTCCTCTGCTAGGTCTGAGTAGGTGTTTCATCACGAACTGTCTGCATAACTTGATACAAACCACTTAACCTGTTTCAGTGTTAGTTTTGTCATCTGTAAAATAGCAATAAATAAAAGTCATAAGTTGGTCTGTTTTTTGCTTACAAATGAGGCAATGTACTTGCCAATGCCTTATAAATTAATATACTACACAAATTCTAGTTGTTTTTATTATTAATGAAATCCAGTGAAATACTATTGTGATGTTAGCGTTTTGGAGGTTGAAATTGTCTCTGATTTTTCACTGTTGTATTTAATGCCCCAATGAATATCCTAGTTCATATTGCTTTTCCCTCTCCTATTTAATTATTTTCTTATATGGGGACAAACTGAGATCCAGAGAGAGAGAGAGCGAGCCAGGTGATTGGCTAAGATCCCACAGTAGGTTGGTTTTCCCACGTTATTTAAAACTATACCTGGAGCATGAGATTGGACATGGTTCCATTTAGGAGCAGAGCCTGAGGAGGTTTCCTTAAAAAAATTCTCATGTTTGAGTTGGTGGCTTCACTTCAGCTATTGTTCGGAATCTCTAAGTCTAGGTAAATGGATAAGATCAAAATTGAGGTGGTTGGGAATTATTTAGAATCACCTTGGAACAGAAGAGGAAGAAAAGTCCTGAGGGGACTCCCTCTGAATCAGTGCAACAGAGATGCCGACCTTCGTCTTGCTGTCTTAATAGCCTTGGCTGCGGAGAAAAAAAATTAATTCTTAAGCGATGCAGTTGAATGGACCAGGAAGCCCCATGGGAAGTGGGTGTGGAACATGCAAGTAAGTGCTTTCCATAAATTAAAAAAGAGAGAGAGAAGATTTCATCACATGGTGGGTTTTCTATTAAGCCCACTACATAATTTGTTTCAGCTCACTTTTCTGGCACCCAGTTGACTCTTCCTCCCCATCTCTAGGGGCTGGAAAACATTAGTTTCTAAAAATCACATGCATGCTCTTCAGAATTATCCCAAGAACCTAGTGAGAAAGAAAAATCTGGAGTGGTTCTCTTACTGGCTTTAAAAGACAATGAAAATTTCCTACACGTTAACTTCAGCTGTGGTCTGAAATTCGGAAGGAGCCTGGGGCACAGTATTAGAAGGATTTCTTTCCTTGCTTGTAGACATAAATTTTGCAGGAGCAGATGACAATACACAGTGCAGGGTCCCTGAGGGCACACTGTGTACCTTCTGCATGGGAAAATTCATAAGGTGAAGGCTCGACCTCCCTCACTGTGTGTGTGTGTGTGTGTGTGTGTGTGTGTTTAATATTTTCCAATTTCCATTTAATTATGATATCATATATTATCATTTAAACACCATATGCCAGCTAATTTTTTTAAAAAGGAACTATGTAGGTCTATTTTTGATTCTGTCAAAAAGTATGAAATAAATGGTTGGAAATATGATAGTTGGATGGTGATAAAATCCACATTCCTGACTATGACTTATAAGAGTCCTAATGATTTGGGCTCTGCTTATATCTCTGATGTCACCTCCTGTCTCCTCTCTTCCCTGTTCTTCACCTTCCACTCAGCCTCCCTATTGTTTCTCACACCCTCTGTTCTTCCCACCCTCCGGCTTTGGCATCCTCTTCTCCAAGCCTTGATCTTGCTACTTTAGAAGGTCACTGTTCAACCCAGTTATCTTCCTAGCACCTTCCTTGGCTGTCTGTCAACTTGACCCCACCCATTTCAGTTAGTCTCTTTATGACCCTGCTTTATTTCCTTTCTTGTCCTGATCATCATATGGCCTTATTTTATGCATCTATTTACATGTTTATTATCCTTCTCTGCTACTGGAACATTAGCTCCATGAAGTCCCCAATCTGTTTTACTTTCTGATGCACACACAGCGGCCATAAAGGCAGTGCCCGACACACAGTAAGTGCACAATAAATATATGCTGAATAAATGAATAAGTGAGAAGGAAAAAAAAAGGAAAAGAGAGGGAAAGGTTGAAAGAGAAGCCTGTTGGAACTGTTTTCCGTGCTATTCAGTGGCTACTTCAATTCATTGCATTGATGAAAATAGTTCTCATTTGCTTGATTGATCTCTTTTCTTCTTGATTGCAAAGATAGTTGAATTAATTTCACCTCTGCTTTTGTTCATACCATTACACTGAACCAACCCAGGATGAGGAAGGAGTATTTCATTATCCCTAGGAGCACTAGCCTGCTTTATTTATAAATGTTGGTTTGTTCATTTTACAGTTTTGGTTTTTATTAGATTTTATATGTTTAAGTAAACTCCTTAATCTACTCTGGATCTGTTTGTTTTGGATTCCAAAGTCAACAAGGGTGTGGGTTTGGGCATGGCTTGGAGTTTGAGAGAAGTTGCTAAGGAGAGCTTAACTATCCTGCATAATAACAGATGGGGTATGGGGAATCCCAGGAAGGTGAGGTGAGTTGGACAGGTGGCCAGAAGCCATGTGACTCTTTCTTAAGCCTTTCTCTGTGACCCCCATATCTTCAACAGAGCTCACTATTCATATTTCTTTCTTTCTTTCTTTCTTTCTTTCTTTCTTTCTTTCTTTCTTTCTTTCTTTCTTTCTTTCTTTCTTTCTTTCTTCTTTCTTTCTTTCTAATTTTTTTTTATAGATTTCAGTTATTTGGGACAGAGAGTGAGTGAAAAATAAAGTGAGAGGGAGCAAAGAGAGCCTGTGTGCACAAGTGAGGAGAGGGGCAGAGGAGAGGGAGAAGCAGACCCCACTGAGCAGGGAGCCTGACCTGGTGCAGGGCTTGATCCCAGGACCTGAGGATCCCAGGATCATGACCTGAGCCAAAGGCAGATGCTTAACCAACTGAGCCACCCAGGTGCCCCAGCACTGTTTGTTTAGAACCCAAGTTTTGTTATCACTAGAAATACTTACTAAGACAGGTGAAATGCAAATTTATATTCAGGTCACCTCTAGTCTGTGGAAAACACAGAACAGTGAAAATCTGGAAGACAACACCGAGGTTGGGAAAGCTCCCCAATTGGAAAGAGCAATGGAGGAGGAGGACCAAAAGAGAAATCGGGATCTGGAAGTGTTGAAATAAAACAAATGGAACCAAAGACTCTACTCATGAAGGTCTGTATTAGTCAGCTCAGGCTGCCATAACCAAATACCACTTCCGGGGGTCTCTTTAACAATAGGAAGTTATCTTCTCACAGTGCTGTGGCTGGAAGTTCCTGATTAAGGTGCCGACCAATGTGGACATTTTGAGATCTCTCTTCCTATCTTGTAAGAAGATAGCTACCCTCTCAACAGGTCCTCGTGTGGCTTTTTTTTTTTTTTTTTGTGGAAACAGGAAGAGAAAACTCTGATGTCTCATCTCCTTATGACCTACCTCATTTAGTTCAATTACCTCCATAAGATTCCTATCTTCAAATACAGTCACACGGAGGGTTGGGGCTTCAACATATAAATTCAGGGGGACACAATTCGATTTGTAACAAGATCCAAGTGACCTGATAGCAAAAACCAAAGTGATCATGTAGTAATAATTCATAAAGGCAGATGGTAGCTCATGTTCTGGACAGGAAACGGAGCTGGATCCAGCAGCTGGTGCTGGGAACCTCAGCCTGCTCCACCATACCAGAGAACAGATCTGAATTTCACAGGTAGGGGTGAAGAGCAGACACACTTGCCAGGGTTAAAATAACACGGGCAAAAGCAAGTCAGACCAGACACAAGTCTCCTTTGAAGATCTATTCAATCATGCTAGGACAGGATCTGCCAATAGGCTTATACTGCACCCAACAGAACCTTACCAGAAACCTCTTTAGCCATTCCCAAAGTTCTAAATATGGTACTTGGAGTTATCAAAGTGTTAGCATAAGTTCTAGTCTCCTTTGGGTGTTCTGTGTCATCCTACACTTATAAATAGGTAACTCGCATGACCCTTAAGCCAGAAATCACAAAATTTAATACTCTCATTCCATGCCCTATGGAAGTCCCAGTGCATCTATAAGATTTTTGCACATTTCCAGGGACTTATGTTTACCTAGTCATCTCTTCCTTCAGGCAAATTCTGTGGCACCTCTCTTTCATACAACACTGAAACAGGCACATTTAGCTTTTTTCTCCATTTTCACAAAAACTTCCATAAGAATAGCGAATGCTCTTGGGTGCCTGGGTGGTTCAGTTGCTGAAGTGTCTACCTTTGGTACAGGTCATGATCCCAAGGTCCTGGGATCAAGCCCTGCTTCAAGATCCCTGCTTATAGTCTCATGCTCTCTCTCTCTCTCTCTCTTGCTCTCTCTCAAATAAATAAATAAAATATTTTAAAACAAAACCCTGCCACATCATGTGACCTAGAGTAATGAAACAAATAATAAATAAATAAATAAATAAATAAATAAATAAATAAATAAATAATAAAGGAGTCACTATCAGTGACTGGGCACCTGCCATGTTCTAACCTGATTACTCCCATTTTACAGATAATAAAACTAAGGCTTAGAGAAGGTAAAGTCACATGTTAATTGGTGGCAGCTCAGAAATTCAAACTCAGATATGCCCTCCTCATCACCTCTGTTTCGTCTTTTGTATCACAATGCCTCATTTCATTTAATCTCAGATAATATAACCTTCTTATTTTTCCACCTTAAAAATGAGGAGAGTTGGACTGAGTGGAGGATATGTAAACTCTTTCTAATTGTAAAACTTACACATTTTGAAACTTCATCTCTCAGCCTGTGGTTGATCATTTCCTAATGACTATAGATCTTGTCCATATTAGTTGAAGTGGGGCACAGGGAGCAAAAACACTCTGGATCTTTTAGACAGAAAGTTGTGGAAGGATTGATGGACCAGGGGGTCAAGGACCCAACATGGGACCATTCATGGTTGTGGCCACGGCATATGGAGGCTGCAGCTACACCACTGAGGATCCTGCTGCAGCCACAATAACTGCCCTTTGACACCCATGAGACTTTGTACCCAACACTGGACACATGCATATGCCAGCTGAATGATCTCTTAGTAGTCACATCTCTGACCTGGTTTGCCAGCAGAAACATCTGAAGGAAGAGTTGCCTTTACTGATCTCTAAACCTTGGGCAAATGCATGTATCTAAATGTCCAACCTAATTTGTATCCATAGCTTTCATTGCTACTGAGTCTGGAAAATGGAGATTTCCTTGCAGAACAGACAAGAAAGAAGGTTGAATGGAGGCCGAGTGAACAAAATCACAGTGCCCCCCCCACTCCTTGGACTCTAGATATCATCTGGCTTTCTACTCCTCTCTGAAACTCTGGTCTACTGCAGGACTCCTGCCCTATTACTATCTGATTTCCTATAAAATTACCTTATCAAAGGTGATTTTTTTTCCCCCTGAAGGAGTAACATGTTTTCTGAGCAGTGAACAGAAAATTTAGGTATATGGAAAGGTAGGGTAACCTCATTTGTTACCAGAATAGCAGAAAACCTAGTTGGAATGTGATCATTAGTAAATATGGTTGATCGTTTTAGCTGTATTAAAACTCCTAAGAAATCTGTTTTCCCTTTGGAGTGACTTTAGAGTTGTCAAGAGCTCTCTCTGGAAGCCTTTTACTTAAAAGGAGAATCTGAAGGTAAGTTTCTTTCTGGGGTCAAGAAATATGCCATTCTGATGTGGGCATGTGGGATGTGTTGCAGTGCACAACTGCTCTGTCCTCTCTGGAAAAAAAAAATGCTGATTCTGCAATTGAGTGTGGCCCGAAAGAACTTGTCCATGTGGAAGACACAAGCTTAGTCCTTAACCACTTTTCCCTTTGCACAGCCTTATGCTCTAGGAGGCCACAAGTACAGCATGTTAATTCAAACTTTTCAAAACCATGAAACCACTGAATATCTCAATATCCGCGTGTGGACTCTCATTTGCCTACTCTGTGTTAACAGAGAAACATTTGGTTTTAAACAAGACTTTATTTAAGGGGAAAAAGTGTATAGGATTACCCTTGAAAATGTCATTACTGAAAAGATAAACCATATGTCATGGTCTTTGTTTTACCTCCTTTTCATTGGGGCCTGCTTTTGAGAGTTCATTTGGAGGTGTATGGAAATTCTAATTCTTCTGTAACCACGCTGGATAAGCCTAACAAACTCAGCTTACTCACCAGTCATATGTGTTTACATTTTGAGGTAGTTACTGCCGAAGTGTCTTATGGTCTAGTGATATAGTCTTACTAAAAAAGAGCATAAAATATTGACTTGGAGATGCTGAGACTAAAGATCTACACCACCTTTTAAGTCTGTTCTTCCTGCTGCCCTCTCATCAGGACACTGGATAAGGGGGTGGTTGTGATAAGGACATAGACCAGGGACTGGGTTGGGGAGCGTGGTAGAAATGAGTAAAGAATAAAAATTGTGTTTTCAGTTTCCTTTGACTCTAAGTTGAGAGGGTCATGTCCACGCCATGGACAACTAGGAACAAAGTGTAAATAGCCAATTGGGCTCTCACAGATGTCCAAATCCATTACAGGTCAGTCCAAATCTATTACAGGAATGAATTTTGACTTTCAGTAAACAGAATTTATAACCCTCTCTTAAGGAAAGAAAAAGGCTAACCCTGATATCAATTTCTGGCTATGGCAAAGGTACCTAAAGTTAACTTGGATATGCATAACTCTTGGGTTATTTTTGGTAGATAAAGGTAATAAATCAAAATGTTTGAGGTTGATAAGGGTGACTATGCCCCTACAACCCTGAACCGAGGCTATAATGAAAGAGAGCTTCTGATGAATTTCATGATAGATGTAGACAGTTTTAAACAAATTTTTATGAGCAAGCAAGCACAATACAATCTGTTCTGTAAGCTCAGTGTGGTCCTGTTCTCTCTAGTAGTTACTCTGACCAACATCTTGCAAGAAAATTTAGCCTAAGGAAAACTAGACAGCCTTTTTGAAGCAGACTTCGTTTACCTTTTGAGCAGCAACCAGTAAAGCTTCTAAAACCAGTGGCTGGAGATAGGTCTATTACAAGGAAAAAATGTGAAAAAAATGTGTGGTTTTTTTTGGAACAACTTTTAAATAGACCAAAAGATAACTAGATTCTTTTAGTAGAAAACTACAGACAGTTTAGAGTATATTCATTTGGTTATTTGCTTCTTTGGAGTTACTGCCTTTATTGTCTTTGAGCTCTTTTACAATTCTGTAGAACTAAGTCAACTCCTAGAAAACTGATGGTAATGCACTCATTCTTGTCTATACACATGCAAATAACTTCTGCCTAGAGGAGGTTCAATGGACTTTCTTTTTCTTCAGTGGAAGAAGCCAGTTTCACACCAGTTAAGATAATTCATTTCAGCATTACCTACAGACAAGATTATATTCTTGTCTGGTCTTTGAGGTCTCCTTTGAACCAACTGGAACTTCTTTTCTGGCTTCCTCATTAATTAAAGGCTCAGTTTTTGGGCCTAGTGGAGATTGTTCACGAGACAGTTGAATGAATTCAAAACATTTCCTCCAGTTTCCAACCTACACAGGTTGAATATCTTTAATAAAGTATTTCAACGAATCTATGTATCTCCAGTCCATTTAAATTTTACTAATACTTTACCAATTTTAACATTTGTCATTCTAAATACTGATTCTGAGAATCTGATATGCATTAGGTTAATTGCCAAAGTCTCAGAGTTGATCAAAACATAAATAGTAGAAATGCTTGTAGTAACCAAATTCAGCCTTTCTGACATAATATTGATTGGTTTCCCTGAAGCACAGATTTTCTGTGAGGAAGAAACTATCCTTACAGTTCAAGCTTATAAGTGGGATTTTATAATATCCTATGGTCCGTGATGAAGTATTTTAAGTTACAAACATTATGACACTTCTTTTTACAGACCTTAAGAAAAACTTGCAAAGCTGAAAATCTCATATGCAATGGCACATTAGTTCATGTAATCATTAAACACGAAGGAACGTGGTCTTTATGTCACCAGAAGATCAAAAGTTGTTGAAATCTCAGTTGGGTTGTAATGAGTCCTGTTGACTTGAGTATCATACAACTATTCATAGAAATTACAGGAAAAGAACGTGCACATTAAACTTTAATATAAGTATGTGGGTTTTTTTTTGCAGAGGGAAAGCAAAGAATTATACAAAGTAAGTAGTAATTTCCACATAATAATAGTGTTTTGCATTTATACATATCACTGCTAACCATTTCAAAGTCAATTTGTGACCCAACAACCAGGGACCCCAAATGAATACACAGTAGAATCTCAAGGCAATGCAGCTGTAAGGATAGGCAAGTCCTTTAATGGAACTTCTATCCTGTGAAGGTAATGGGGGAAGGAATATTTAAAAGGAAGGACATTTGAGTAATGGCTGAGGGGACTCTGTGCAGAAAGTGTTTTCTCTTCACTGAAGTCACGGAAATACCCATTGGATTACTGAGAGTTTTCTATTCAGGGCCATGGGACAGAGTCCTTTCGATTTTGAAAAGGATATCATCTCTTATAGATTCAACATTGTATGGAATTGTGCAATTAAAAAATTAGAAACAGGAATAACAATTGAAAAGCAGTAAATGTTCAGTTGCAAATCTTAAGGCATTTGCAGCTACCCTGGTTTTAGGATGGAAACCTGGGACAGTTTTAGAGAGAAATGAGGACTGAGCACCCTTGGAGGAAAACAGACCAGCTTAGTTCAGAGAGAATTGTGGCCACACACAATTTAGACTGGAGACAGTAGTGAGCCAACAGAAAAAAAAAAAGGAAATGGTGGTGAGGGGGTGGACAAAACGATTTCTCTTGACAGCAGGGCTAAGGGGTTCACTAATACCCCAGAGAAGGGATTTGATTCATTTCCACCAGAACTACATTGTTCTTATATCTGCAGGTAATCTGTAGTTTTCTGTACACTTTTATGCTTGAGCTGTTCAAAGCTCGTGTTATTCCAGGGTCTAGTTTTAGTTTATATAAATTTCAAAAAAAAAGTGATAAAATTACAGAAATAAAATCTTACATGAAAATAAAATCTCCTTAGGTTATGTTAAGGAGACATATTTGAATCAGGGAACCTCATGGACAATTACAGTCTCTATTTTCATAGATCCAATACGTATCCTTTATAAAAGATGGTTAGAACAAGCCTGCTTCACTGGATCAGTCAGCTCTTAGCTCACCTGTGGTTTTCACCTCTGTCCTTTTCTTGTGATCCCTCCTTTGTTTGGAATCACATTTACCACTCCGGCAGCAGCAACACCTGCTCAACCCCCAAAACCCCTGTCCATCCACGGACACCAGGATAACGTCTACTCATCCTCCTACACTTAGCTTCAATTATGTTCTTGCTGGAAGCCTTCTCTGACCTGCACCTATAGGCTATCCTGTGTATTACCCTATGATGGTATTGCCACATTTTATCTAAATTATGTTTCTGACTCTATATTCCCAACCAGACTATGCACTTTTGCGGGACAGGAGCCTGTCTCATCCATCTCTGTATTCTTAGTATCTTGGGACATATCCGGGTATGTCCAGCACATAGTAGACATAGTAGATGTTCAACGAGCACTTGAAGATGGAAGACGTGAATTGTATTTTAGGGTTCATCCAATTCAACATCTTCATTTTACATAATGGACAACAGATGCCAAACTTCTTTTTCTGGCCTTGTGTCAGATAGAAGAATCATCTGTAAAACATTTGAAAAAGACATAAGAAATAACCACCAACATTACCTCCAATGCACAGAGTAGCTGCAGTCACCAGGGACTAAATTTAAGCAGAAAAGCTAGAACCATTCAGGGAAGGGGCACTGAAGCTGCGGCCATCTGGGTTTGCTGAACACTTCTTAACCCAAGTGCTTGTTTTGAACACTTGGTTAGGATGGGGGAGAGAACCCAGGACAAGGCTTTGCTGGGGTGAGAGGTAGTTGGGATGCTTGAAGGCCTGTTCCCCTGTGACAGTGTGGACTAGGGAAAAATCCTCACCAAAAAGTAAGGAAGCTTGTGTTTCTTTCTGGGCTCTGGACAGAAAAGCAAATTTCCTGAGGCTGTGTTACACAGATCTTCCCTCATTTGGGTTCAGGGCTAATTATGTATTACCTGCCTGGTCTGCAAAACCCCAAACTAAGGTATCAATAGGATTGCCCATCGGCATCTTAGGGTGTCTGACAGAGAAACTGTAAATTCCCACTGGAGGGGCACATTCCAACCCTGATGCCCTCTTGTCAGAGGTACACACAGATTGAACAGTAAGGCACTAAGCAAAGTTTATATAACACACAAAGAAACAAATATTCATGGGACAGACTTGTTGGGTAAATAAGATCAAATGAGTACTCTTAACATGTTTAAAGAAAAATGAGCCCCACTTTGGTTAAATAGGACTCAGGAAATTTGTGGCAAAAGTCTGAACTGTATTATAGCCAAGGCTGGCTACATAATTTGCATGGTCCAGTGCAAAATGAAAATGCAGGACTCCTTGTTCAAAAAGCAGAAAAAAAGAAGTGTCATTAACGGTTCTAAAATAAAAAGCTTTTTCTTTAAGAACACTTTGTTACTTACGAAACATAATAGGGATAATAATGATACATGAGTAACAACATAAACTTACAAACTACAATAATATATTGCTGTCATAATTTTAAATAAAAAACAATATTAATGTGATATCTTGATTGATCATAAAATTTTTCTGACTCAATTTTCTGTAAATTCATTAGGTCGTCAAAATTTATACTCGTGGATGTTTCATTTTCAATTAATGTAATTGAAAGAAGTGTCAGTTCTTTTGGCAACTGCAAGACTGCAAATAATTCTTGATAAATATTCCATTTTAAGAAAGATCTCTCTGTTGATGCAACTGTTAATTGTGTTTTGTAGACTGTGACAACGTTGGGACAAGTTTCTGCCACACTATTTTGAAATATAAATTTTTAGTACGTCTAAAGTCACTGATTTTTGCCCAACAATTTTTCTAAAACTATTTGACTCTTTGCAAGAATCAGTTTTGTGTAAGTTCAAATTTAATTTTAGATGCAAATTTTTGCAAGGGCATTTTATTGTTTTTGCTCACATTTCCTGTAAGCTATGAGGGTCATATTGAGAAACCGCAACTAGTTTCATGATTTATGTACAGCTAAGAACACCTGTTTACACATTCTATCACCATATATTCAATCACGAGGAAAATTTAATTTTAAAATTGTCTTCCTTGTTGATAATTGGTTTATCTGAATTTTCATGTGAGAATAATGTTCTTTTCTGTCGAATATGATGATCTTTAATTTCTATATCTGAATTTGTGGACATTTGCTTTGAAATACTGCAGAAGTTTTCAGAGTCAGAGATTCTAAACTTTTTAGAGAATTTTAACAGTTCCCTGATATGTCTTATTACAATGTCTTTACAGTTTTATTTTGCAATAATTTACTGGCTAAATTGATTACTTCTGATAGGCAGTTGCTGTTTGCACTCAGACTGGAAAGTGAATTTTGACAGATGCTAGAGAGGTGATTTTGGAGATGGATGGGCAGGCCATCCTCTTGCCATTGGTCTTGGGCCTGTGCTCTCTCCCCAGGCTGGGGTAGCTGCTGTCACCATTGATGCTTCAGCCCATTGCCCACTGTACCAGAGTATCAAAGCCTGTGCGCGTGAGTCCTAACACCTGGTATATCTGCTCTGCTCATGCCTCTCAGTCCCATTAGACTATACTTACAAAGCCCAAGTCCAAAGATACAATTATTGAGAACTTCAAGTCTGTAGCAAGAAGGCAGTAAGCCGAGTACATGGCCCTTTAGAGAGCAGAGCCTGTGTAACTGCCCTGGTTGCATCCCCATAAAGCCAGCTCTGACTGTACAGTTTCATCTTATTCTCGCAACCACCTTTCAGATAGAGCAAATACATTTTCCCTTGCATATTGGATAGCCAGTGTAAAGAAAAATTAATTGGCCTAAATTCAAACAAAGTAGTAACAAAGACGAATGCAGAGCTTAGGCCATCTGCACTTAAGCTTGAGGTTGTTATAGGCTGTTTAGGCTATTTTTGCATCATCATGTCAAAAAGTACACATATTTCTTCAGCTAAAATTGTTGTTTACCTAAGCTCCCCTTGGTTTAATACTGATTCTGCAAGTGAGAGATGAAAAAGCTTTAAAGATACGAGGGATTCAACTCAACACTGAAGGTAGCCTTGGAAATCCCATTTGCTGTAATACGCATTTGATGAAACTCAAAAGGATAATTTATTGTTCTTTCTGATGAATTTTTTCTACACAAAAAGTCAGTACTACTTAGAAAATCTTTCTATAATAAATGTGTATACCGTGTAAATGTGGGAGTGCATATACTACCTTGCGAATACATTATCTCCTACTCAAATTAGGTAACACTTTTTGATATTTCAGTGGTAAAGAATGTATATTTTATATATTCTTTGTGTGCATATAGAATAAACCAGTATATGGGCTGGTGAATATTTGTGATGTACATACAGTTGGTCCACAACCAGTTTCTAAGGAGCTTACTCCTTCAATCCTTATATTGGATCATTTCCTAGTCTTTACTATTTCCATCACTGCCTAAAAATTCAAAAATTGGAATTGCCACCAAGAACAAATTTACAGGAGAGATTTTGGACTTTACTCTTCATGATGATTTGAAAGAGAGGTACTTTAAAAATGGCCTTTGAGAAACCGGATGATTAAAATGGTATTCTAACAGTGCTGTTGGAGGCTTTGGACATAGCTAAGTGAAGCCAGTTGGATGAAGGGTAAACTAAACTCATTCTTTCCAATGTCTCGTCTATCAGGAAAGAAAACATAAGGGCTACGTCTTCACTTTTAATATGATATGATAAACACAGGAAAAGGAACAGCATTCATTTTGTTTAATATTCCATGAAGGTATTTGAACAAGGCAATATTTTATTGTCTGAGAGTATAACAAATGTCTCTGTCATTTCCCAGCAATGAAACATGTCAAGAAATGATCATTGCTTGGGAAAGTGGAGCTTACAGAGCGTGCTTTTGCTAATAAATCATAGAAGGTAACACAATATGGTGTGACTATGTTAAACAAATAATTATATCTACAAGTGGAATCTGGGCCAAAAGGGAAGCAGGCACTATTTTGCTTTGCTTCGTACTCCACCCCACACTTACACACTTAACGTAAGCACACGTACTCATACCTGTGCACACACATCTCACACATACACACCACATCATGCTTAAAGATCAGAGATGTACTGCTCGATGACCCAGAGAATCTAGACTAGTGTGAACAGAGTTATTTTGCTTATTGTCCTCCTCTGAGTCTTTATGAATATGCCATAATACTCCAGTGATGGGATTTAGAAGACATTTGTATACTGAGTCTGCTTACTTATCCCTAGAATAGAGGACTTGATAAAATTGACTATGCAATTGAAATAAATATCAAAGTCCCACCTCTCTCATCTATCCCCAAGCCCCAGAACACCAACTTTCACGTTTAGAGACTCCAGGCTTGGTATGTCCATGCTCATTCCAAATTTTGCTACTTCCCTGCTTTCTTCCCTCTCCGTCATATTTGAAGAAAGGTAAGCCATGTCATGGTTTTAATGCTAAGAACACACTAAATGTGTGTCAGGTATATATATATATATATATATATATATATATATATATATATATATATATATATAAATGTTTTCTTTTTTTCTGAAAAGCAGATGAATTATTTCTTTCTACTCTGTTTACTCTTTGGACAGACAGTGGAGCAGATACCCAAAGAGGTCTCTGAATTGATTCAGCTGTTCTTGATTTTGTCCTGAAGGTGAACTTCTGAGGCCCCAGATCATTCACTCTGATGAGCTCCTGTCCTCAAAGGCCAGAGCTACCTGTTTTAAGGTCTGGCTCTTTCTTGCACTGTATAGGTGTGCGCATGCGTGCATGTGTGCGTAGGCAGCAGTGCAGGGCAGAAACCATCCACAGCAGGTCTGACAGCATTTTCTAAATGTTATTACTGTTGGCAAAGCCTTATCTTAGATGAGGTGGTAAATTAGTAAACTGCCATGGAGAAGTATGATTTTGTAAAATTAGATGGAGTATAGAGAAACACAATTAATTCCAGACCCTCAGGCAAGAGTGATGAAGTAACTGGAGTCTTTGTTCTCTCAGATTATCAGAGATACCATCTTTTCTTCTGAGTAATCGCAGGCGCTCTCTGGCTGTCAGTTGAAATGCCAGGTATGCACTTGCAATGCGGACAAGGCCACCCCAGGATTAGATTTTGTTGTCTTTAGAGAGAAAAGAGAGTGAATCACCCTCCAGGGGTCTGTTTTCTCCCATTAACACTAAACCCCAGTGTCCGCAATTTGTCACATTTTAACAATGACCACAGATTGGTTACCAGCACCAAAGTAGCCAAGAAGATCCACAATGAAAGCCCCAGAAAAACCCATCAATATTGAATACACTTTAGGCCTAGTAGGTGTCTTGCATTTTAAGGGAAGGTGCTGGAAAGATTAGAGAGAGGGAGACTGAGGAAAGCTATGTTTGTATTTGCTCAAAGCCTCATGTTGAGAAGGAAAGAGGGGGAAAAACAAACATATCGGAACAGGTGCAGTGTTGTACAAACCAATGCCCAGTTCCATGGGTCAACACAATGTGAGAATGTCATGGGAGTTCTTCTACGGGCCATTCGAGATCCACCCTTCTTTTGTTATTGGATCTCAGCTCTCTTTGCATTTTTGGAGAAGATAAGGTCCTAGGGCTTTCATCAGTCCCTGAAGTGCTGGGCAGCTAGGCAGTGCCTGCCTCATGTTGGTCTCATAGACCACGCGGTCTTTCACTCTTCACCAAAACAACTTAAGATAAAGAAGTAATTGAATTAAGAGTTAGAAGGTATGGATGTTGGTGGTTAAACATAGTTCAACCTCTCACTTTAGCAGCGCTGAAGTCCCCTTTCAGGAATTTGAGAGAAAATGTCCTCAGAGACACTTGTTAAGACAAAAGAGAAGAATGAGAGAAAATAGACTACACAATCATCACTGGCAAAATTACTTTGTCTTTAGGCAGAACCTTTCTGCTGAGAGGGAAGATTTACAACTATACTAATCTAATTCATAATGTACGTGGGAGTCACCAGCATGATACCTCAACACACATGTCAGCCAACACTTGACTCATTTCACAAGTATTTATTGAGTACTTACAATATGCCAGATGTAATTCTGAGCACTGGGGATGTGGCGGTAGGTCCTTTAATGGGAGACATGAAATAAATAAGTAAACATGATTAGAGACAGCTAATTTAGTTTGAGTGATGAGGGAAGGTCTTTCTGAGGAGGAGACCTTGAGTGAGTTTCAAGAACGAGTCAGTCACGTGAAAACCGGGGAACATGCATTCCAGGCAGAGGAATGACCCACTTGAGGGCACTGAGGCAGAAACACATTTGGTGTATTTGAGGCTCAAAATGAAGGGAGGTGGGGTAAAGCGAGCAAGCTACAAAGGGAGTGGAGAGAGATGAGGTTGAGTATAAATCATGGATGTCATATCAGGCCTCGTAGGCTATGGTTAAAAGTTTGGATTTAATTCTAAGTGCAATGGGAAGCCCTCGAAAGATTATGATCAGAGGGATTTCATGATTTTATTTTGCAAACATCTCAATTTTACTGCTCTGTGAATAAGATTATAATAAGGGCAAGAAGGAAAATAGGGCAGCCAGCTAAGAGTATTGGATCGGTTCAGATTATGAATACTGGGATTTCAGATTACAGAAACAATAATAGGAAATACTTGAAAAATGTTTTCAAGATGCTGAGCACTGTCACAACTCTCTGAATGCTTATCACGAGTCCATCGTACAGGTGAGATAACTTAGGCACAGGGACTTGACTTGCCCATAGCAGTGGCAGAGCTAGGATTCAAATACAGGTAGTCTAGCTCCAGAATCTGTGTTCACAACTGCCCCTCAGTTAAGGTAGAAGCAACGGAGATGGAGACATAGGAGTGGTGTGTTAGTCTCCTAGCACGACTGCAGCAAATCACCACAAGCTCCGTGGCTTATACATCTCGAATTTATTACCTTTTAATTCTGTAGGGCAGAAGTCAGAAATCTGTTTTGCTGGGTTGCAATCAAGGTGTTGGCAGGCCTGTGTTCCCTCTGGGGATTCTAGCAAAGAATTCTTTTTCTCCTATATTCTAGCTTCTGGAGTCTGTTTGACCTCATGCCTTGGCTCAGGTCTCCATATCACATCGCCTGACCTCCTTTCACTCCTGTTTTCACCTTCATTGCCTTTCCTCTCTCTCTGATCTAACTCTAATCCTCCTGCCTCCCTCTTATGAGGACCCTTGTAATTGCATTGGGTCCTCAGTCCCTGAAGGAAGGACCCTTGATCATCTAGGATTATCTCCCCATCTCAAGGTCCTTAACTTTAATCATGACTGCAAGTTCCTTTTCCAGGCAATGTAACATATTCACAGTTAAAGGACATCAGGATTGTTTGCAATTTAGGGTGATTATGTATAAAGGTACTGTAGACAGTTGCATGTACATTTTTATATCAGTATTTTTCTTTAAATTTTGGGTTACATTTCCGGATTATATGGCAAGTGTATGTATAACTTTATAAAAAATTGCCAAACTGTTTTCTACAGTGATGGTACCATTTTATATTCTCACCAGCAACGTGTAAGACTTCTAATAACTCCACTTCCTTGTCAGTATTTGGTATTGTCAGGTTTTGTTTTTTGTTCTAATAACAATTGTGACAAATGTATTGTTATATCTAGCTGTGATTTTCTTTTTCTTTTTTAAAATTTTATTTAAATTTAATTAACATGTAATGTATTATTGATTGCAGGTGTAGAGTCTTCATATATATTCTTATATAATACCTAGTGCTCATTATATCATGTATCCTCCTTAATGCTCGTCATCCAGTTACCCCGTGCCTCCCCCACATCCCCTCCAGTGACCCTCATTTTGTTTCCTATGATTAAGAGTCCTTTATGTTTTGTCTCCCTCTCTGATTTCATCTTGTTTTATTTTTTCCTCTCTTCTATGATCCTCTGTTTTGTTTCTTAAATTCCACATATGAGTGAGATCATATAATTGTCTTTCTCTGATTGATTTTCACTTGCATTTCCATAATTATTAATGCCTATTTGCCATCTATATATCTTCTTTGGTAAAGTGTCCATTTATCTTTCTTCCACTTTTAATTGGGTTGTTTTCTTGTTGCTGAGTTCTGCAAGTTCCTTATGTAGTCTGGAAACAAATCCTTTGTCAGAAATATAATGTTTGAATATTTTTCACATTCTGTGGCTTGTGTATCCTCACAAACGTATCTCCACAGCATAAAATTTTTCAATTTTGAAAGAGGCCAAATTATTGTTTTTAAAAAATGAATTTTGTTTTCGGTGTCACATATGAAAACTCATTACCTAACACAAGGTCAGAAAGACCTTGTTTTCTATTATATTTTCTTCTGGAAATTTTATAATTTTATGTTTTACATTTAGGTCTGTAATCCATTTTCACTTATTTTTTGTAAAAGGTTAAAATACAGCTTGAAGTTCATTCTTTTGCATACTGGTAGTCAGATTTCTAAGATACCCCCCTCAAAATATCCTGCCCTAATCCTTGGTACTGTGGCTAATATGAAATAATGCACCCTGATTATTTTACTTCACATGACATAGGCATTATGCAGATGTCATTAAGGTTACTAATCAGTTGTCATTCAGATTTACCAATAGGGCAATTATCTGGGTGAGCCTAATCTCTAATTAACTGGGTGAGCCTAATCTCTAATTAACTAACTAGTGTACAGTATTTCTGTGTGGCTATTTTTGTCTTTACGGTATGCTGTTGAAATGGATTTTTCCGAACCATTTAAGGGTAGAATGTTTTCTACAGCTGGTAGCAAAAGAAGAAGTACAAAAGATTCTAGGCTGGGGGGGATTTAATATGCTACTGCTAGCTTGAAGATGGAGGGGTGTGTATGACAAGGATTGCAGCTGGCCTGTAGAGGACAGCAAGAAAAGAAAACCCCAGTTCTACAACTTGTGACGAATTGCATTCTGCTGACAATTATGTGAACTTCATTGCAGATTCTTCCTCAGAGTCTCCAGATGAGAATCCAGTAGAGCTAACACCTTGATTTCAACCTTATGAGATCCTAAACATATGTGAGTTTTTTTCACTAATATCACACTGTTTAATTATTGGATGTGCCTCGTGCATTTCTAGGATAAACACTACTTTGTTATGATGTATTAACTTTTTAATATATTGCTGGACTTGAGTTTTGAGTATTTTTGTGTCTATGTTTATGAGGAATATTGGCCTGTAGTAGGTTTAGTAAGTCTTGAAATGGGATTATGTGAGTTCTTTGACTTTGTTCCTTTTCTAAAGTGTTTTTGCTGTTCTAGTTTTAGTGCGTTGCAGTATATATTCTAGAGTCAGTTTGACAATGTCTACAACAAAAGCCTGCTGAGATTTTGACTGATATTGTGTTGAATCTGTAGATTGGAGAAGTAATGTCTTAGCGATATTGACTCCTTCAATTTATGAGCACATTATCCTTCTTAATTTCTTTATATCTTCTTTGATTTCTTTGAATAGTGCTTTTATTTTTAAGCAGATAGAACTTACACATTTTAAAATAGATTTATAGCTAAAATTTTTCTCTTTGGGGTTGTACTATAAGTGATACCTTTTTCAAACTTCAAATTCCTATTTGAAGATTTTTAAATCACTCATGCTTTGAATTTTATCAAATACTTTTTCTGCATCTATTGAAATGATTATGTGATTTTTCTGAATATAATGTATTACATTGATTGATTTTTTTAAAAGATTTTATTTATTTATTCATGAGAGACACAAAGAGAGAGGCAGAGACATAGGCAGAGGGAGAAGTAGGCTCCATGCAGGGAGCCCAATGTAAACTCGATCCTGGACCCCGGGATCGTGCTCTGGGCCAAAGGCATACTCTTAACTGCTGAGCCACTCAAGCACTCATTGAGCCACTCGATGTATGGGAATACATTGATTGAGTTTTAAATGTTGAACCAGTCTTGTACTTCTGGGATAAACACCATTTGACTATGACATATTAACTTTTTATATATTTCTGGCTAGTATTTGCTAATGCTTTGTTGAAAATTTTTGTGTCTATATTCATGAGGGATATTAACTTGTTTTCTTTCCTTGTAATGTCCTTGTTTGGTTTTGGCATTAAGGTAATGATGGCCTCATTAAATTGGTTGGGAAGTATTTATTTCCCTTCTATTTTCCAGTACAGATTGTATAGAATTTGTATTATTTCTTACTTAAATGTTTGATAGAATTAACCAGTGAGATCCTTCAAGCTTGAGTTTTCTTTGTGCAAATGTTTAACTACAAATTCAATTTCTGTAATAGACATAGAACTATTCTGGTTATTTACTTCTTTTTAAATAAGTTTTGGTAGTTTGTGTCTTTCAAGGACTGAGACCCTTATATCTAAATTGTTGAATTTTGGGGTATGGAATTATTTGTAGAATTGTTTTATTACTCCTTTGTAATTCCTGATCTGTGGGATCAGGAATATGTCTTCTTTCACTCCCAAGGCAAATTGTAATTATTGCTTTATCTACATCCAACAAATATTGTTATATTGTAGTTTAATTTTTTTCAGCTTAAAACATTTTAAGATTTCTTCCAAATCTCCTACTTGAATCATGGGTTACTTAAAAGTATGTTATTTAATTTAAAAATATTTTGGGAGTTTTTCAAATATCTTTCTGCTATTGATGACAGTTTAATTCCTTTATGATCAGAGAATATACTCTGTGTTATTTCTATTATTTTAAACTTATTAATTTCTGTTTTATGGCCCAGGATATAGTCAATCTTGCTAAGTGTTCTGTGTGCAATTGAAAAAATATATATTTTACTGTTGTAAGTGCTGAGTTTTTTACAGCTTCAGATCAGGAATCCTTCTACAAGTTATGTGCTCAGCATCTTGGTATAGAGGGTTATAAAGACAAAAATATATGCCTTTTGGTTAAAGCTACAGTTTGTGGAAGAAACAAACGTGGTTAGTGAGGGAATGATGTAATTTAGGGAAAAGGAAAGATGCTCTTTTCAAAACAAGATTCTCTAATAGCTGGAGTATGACTCTGGCAGGTTGTGCCTACTTCCTGCCCAGATTATAACTCTGTTTTTTTCCCATAACCAGGGATACTTGACCTCAGCTTATTACGGAGTATTATACAGGGTCTTGAGATCAATTCTGATGTAAGGTGATGGTGAGATTTAAGCAATTTACCCATCACTGATTCTGGGCACCTGGGCTGCTTTATTATTGTCATTGGTCTTGAAGGAAGTTTAAGTTCTACCTAGAGGTCTACTTTGCTGAGAGTCTGTGATCACAGGACATCACAACAGGACCCCAAGTGAACCCTTGATTATGAAACATCTCCTGCAGAGGGTGCACTATGCACCCAGAAATTCTAAGTCTTGACTCAAGTAATTAACTTAGTGAAGTCCTCACTGCTTTAAAAACTAGCAATGTCTTTGAACAGCAGACAGCATTTTAGAATGGAGCATCTGGGAAGCTGCAAGCACAAAAATACATCTGTTTCCATTGTTATAGAAAGATAAACAGGATCAGACTCAAGACACTGTGGGAAAAAAGTTCTTGCCTGTCTGCTTATTGTTTGCTGCCATTCTGGAGGAAGAGATGTCACGGATATGTCAAATAGTGAGGACAAACTGGTATATAGTACAGTCATCTCAAATATTTCCTGTAGAGAATAAAAATGGGACTACATCAACATGACAGAAAAATGCTCAGCTATTCATTCATTCATTCATTCATATTTGCCTACATTACATCAAATTCAAGGACATCAAGAAGCTCACATTTATCTTTGCATTTTGGCTTTTGGAGCCTTTTGTATAAAATGTAGTAGTTGTCCTTTTTGATGTTAGTCTGGCTGTGGACTTTTTTTAGGATATGTTAGCTTTTCCATGAAAAACCACATTAGGTTGATTAA
The DNA here is from genome assembly GCF_018345385.1 of Vulpes lagopus. Classification (NCBI taxonomy): domain Eukaryota; kingdom Metazoa; phylum Chordata; class Mammalia; order Carnivora; family Canidae; genus Vulpes; species Vulpes lagopus. The sequence continues at coordinate 34,886,702 of NC_054834.1, forward strand.
TAATAGATACATCAAATGCTTTTTTTAGAGCACTTGATATTTTCAACCCACACAATATATTGGGGATAATTTGGTACTTGCTATTTGAAGAAGCATTTGCTTTTATTTGCTTGAAAATGACTGCCCTGACTAGTTTTTTGGACTGAATTAACTGGAAGTTTTGGCATGTTGATGGAATTGGAAATTGCTCTTCAAGCAATCTAGAAGAGCAACGTTATTTTTTCCTTCTGGGGTAAAATTACGAATTTCCAATCTTCAAGAGATCTTTCAAGTCTTTTCATCCAGGAACCATCAGATAAATGGGGTTATTGGTTCCTATTGGACCTTCTTGGAAGAGATAGTGAGTCTTCCTCTTTGTTCACCATGCTAGCTGCACATTGGCCAAGTCCAGACTGAAGAGCTATTAGTCATGTCTCACTGGAAAGCACATACTGTGTCCATGGCCTTCAAGGTGATGTATGGGCATCTGATATGCTCTTTGCTTCCCCTGACAGTTCCCAGCACCTATTTTCCACCCAACATCAAATAATCAAGGATCCAGGGGTTGAGGGGTGCCAGTTATTCAAGTGATGGATTTGTGTTAAACCATAGGATCAGCGAGACCTAATGAATCAGCCCATGGAAGCATGCTGCAGTTTGAGGCAGAGTCTCTACTGCCAACAAAACCACGTGCTGTTCCCCTTGCCTGAACAGCAAGAGCTTTGGGCAAATACCTCATAAAACCGAGGGACAGCTTGAACTGAGGAGTGAGGTGTGCTTGAAGGCTCTCATGATAATTTTTCCCCCTTTTAAACTCTGTTCAACATTTGTGACCCCCTGCTTCTCCTGGCCACAGATTCAGCAGAGATGAAAGCCAGTGGGTTTTTCACCAGCAGGGTAAATAAATGAGGACTCAACTTAGAAAACGGATAACTTCTCATATGCTTTCCCGCACAGCTGCTAGGCATTCGGCAGTAAATTGAAAGAGTACAAACGATGCAGAAAATATGACCGAGATCACCCTGGGCAAGCAGGGCTTCCTTTTAATGCATGGAAAGCTTCATAAGAAATATCCCACTTGAGGGGAAACACTTCTCAAGCAGACCCAAATGATCTGTCCTATGGTACTGAACCTTTTTAAATATACATCCATATATTTACTTATTTGTGGGGAATGCTAAAACCACAGAGTTCCTGTTTGCCCTGTTTCTTAGGGATAAAGTTATTCTGTGGTCAGAGACACCTAAGACCATTAGGCACGCACACTACAGATCTGAAGAAGGTCTATTTACCCGAGCTTCCAGGAAAAATATTGACAAGGCAGTAAAAATACTTTCCTTGATTACTCAACCTCGTATTTTAAACCTAAAATTACAGGAACTTTTCTCTTTTACTCATTTATTTTTAGCTTCTCTATTTTTCCACCTTTTTGGGTTCTTTTGGCTCACCTTTTAAAACATGGTCTATTTATACTGACTCTGCAAATCGAGGAATAGCAAAGCCTTTACAGCGTTGTCACTGTTTCCCTCTGACTGGGTCTCAAGCTACTTGGGGACAAGTGAATCTCGGCTTCTGGATAAAGGAGAGTTTATTACAGAGCTGAAAGAAACTTCATGAAGTCCTTCAGTGCCATATTCCAGGAGAGCTGCCATATTAGCTGTTTATTTTCTTCCTACTTTTGATCACAGGTTGGAAATCATTGCAAAGCTGATGGGGCAGACTGGAGTCTGGCTTTATCAGTAGTAGCATATAGAAGGCCTTCGCTTGACTCGGTTACAGTGCTCCAGAAATAAGAGATCCAGACCACTCTGTCTTTCCTGACCACTTACCCTAATACTCCTACCCCGTTACCTCCACCCATTATTCATTGCACTTTCAGAAAATCACTATATATTTATTTGATTACTTGTTTATTATTTGTGATTTTCACCAGATTTGAAACTGCAGGAATGCCGGAGGCTTTTCACTGCATTCCTGACACATAGAAGAGTGCTGAGCAGGCTCTTCTCAATAAAATATGCTTTTCTCATTGAACGAATGCATCAAAGTTGTGTTGGTTGAATTGCATTTTTGAATCTTGTTATTAACTCACAACAGTCAATTCTTCTTTCTCTCAAATTTCTCATTGACAGAGACTCCTCTCTCCAAATCTAGGAGGTCAGATGGGGTTTGTTACCGCCAAAGAAAATTGCTCACAGAAACTATATCAGTGATGCTGAGTCCTAACTCGTGAGTCCCTGCTGGAAATATCTAGATCATTTTCAAACCGAATAAAAAAATGATGCCTGTATTATAAGCATTTGCAGAGTCCTCTCAAGGGTTAAGTTCTGTTTTTTAACATTTCTGCCTGGGGCCCCCTGTGGTGCTTCTGTTGCTTCAACTTGCCAGTTTATATTTTATGTATTGTTGTGTTTGTCTACTTTATATCCTGCCAGAAAAGTACAAACACTTCTGGCTAAGCAGCCATCCAGAGCCTACAGAGGACTTCGACTGAGATAAAGGAATAATTGGGTCACCTGGTGATGAAACTCAGCTGCTCACTTCTGGAATGCATGTCTACTCCTTGGGAGAGAAGGACAGCTAGTTGGTTGAGGAGGAAAAGTGTTGCTACTCAGCATTGGAAACCCCAAGGAAAAGCTTTTTGAAAATAAGCCAATGCCTCATTAGCCATTGGAGATGTAGGCATGTTGTGGATTACTCACTTGAAACTTGTATTCCCCAAACCACAGAATCCTAAGTTTAGAAGGGCCTGAGAGCCTGTCTCACTTTCTTCTCATCATGCACCATATTGTTGGGCCTTCCCTCACTGATGGCTGGCTATGCTTGGGGAACATAATTAGGAAAGCAAATCTGCTGTTGCAAGAATGAAATGCAAGCATAAAATGCATTGCAATGGCAGGCATACACCTGTGTAGTCCTCATTACTGGGGTTATCTGTCCAGCTATTCTTCTGTAAAATAAGCATGATACAGAATTGACAATACTTAAATACTAATAAAGAACATTTACTGAGCACTTACGATGTGACATACACTGTTCAAAGTACTCCAAAGCCTCCTCTTACTCCTCCCAACATCTGAGATACATACTCCTATTATCATCTGCATTTAATGCGGGAGGAGCAAAGATTCAGAGAGGTTAATTTCCCTGTGGTCACCAGGATTTGAAACCAAGGAGTCTTCTTCAAAGCCCACTTGAGGACATTCCCAGTCCTGACAATGACTGAGGAGTTGTTTGCACAGCCTGCGAGGTACCTTACCAAAATGAGTCATTCTCATTCAGTTTCGAAGATTTGGCCACTTTTCTATTTTCGAATCCACAAATATTATAATTTCCATGAGAAACCTCAGAGGTCCCATTTCTGGCTCAGGAGAGGGTTAACACATTCCATCCAAGAGTCTCCCAGTACTGGGCTTCATTCATTTTCCAAAATATAGCATGTTCTGTTTATTAGTCTGCTCCACATCGTTAAAGGAAACTCACACACCAAGTTAGCTGAACCTCAGCCATGTGGTGTTGCAGTGACCTTGACCTCATTTTCCCCTCAAAGTCTTGGTCTTGATCAATTCCCAGAACCAAAAGTTCTGTAGTAGAGACTAAAACAAATGGGGGCAGTTTCAGTAGCTTGCTTCTACAAGGAATCAAGTGCTCTCTTCTGATATGTCTCTTGACATTCAGTCACCAAGCATTTAAAAAAAGAAAAAAAAAAGTTTCCAGGAGAAAATGAGTGGAGTTTTTTAAAAGCCAAATTTATTTGATATGCACACAGAAGCTGCATATATCCTATGACTTGAGGAACACTGGGATGAGCCTTCATCCCAATGCATCTCCCTCTTGCCTCTGCCTGATTCCATTTGAGCTTCATGCTTTTGGGATCATTAGGTTGTGCTTTGAAAATCCAAACGGGAATGTCTCTTGGAGAGGTACCACAGAAAACTGTTGTCAGTCTTTAATGTCCTTTTGTGATTCAGTTAATTAATCCTAGAGGAGTTGGGTTATAGAATCAGCAAGATTTCATTGGGAGAGAGAAGGGGAGAAAGAGGAGGTACCTTTAGCTCAAAGGAACCAAGCTGATGGACTGAAACCCGGCAGAGCTGGCCACTGGAGGCTCAAGAGAATGCACTTGAGGAGGGCACCACACACTTGAAGGGAAGGGGTCTTAATACCCTGGGTTAGGACCCCTCCTGGTAGGCTTCCTGCTTGCTCCTAGTCTCAACCTTCTTCATTCCTATTTAAATAATGACTTTCAACATGTGCCAGGAGGAAACTGGGCCTGAAACTTTACTAAGTTTAAAGACAAAGTAGATGAAAGAGGTGTGGCCCTATACAAAGAACTAGAAATGCTTATGACGTAGCAGATAGCTACTAATTTATATGGAATGAATAGATGACCATACTGGAATAATTAATGGACTAAGAATGAATTCTATCTATCTTTCAACAGGTCCTGCTCTAATTTATACAAACGGTTATTTGTCTATATTTATTTTCTCGGTTCCTAAGTCTTTCAAAAGGGGAAAGATTATGATCTAGCAAGGAAATACCAGGAAGTTCCTCCTACGTCCAGAGGAAAGGCCAGTTGATCTTCAAAGTATTTTATTATTCCTAAAATCCAGATAAATGGGAACTCTTGATAAAGGTATGGTTTTCTTGCCAAGCCTGCAACTTAGAGTACTGGGTGGTTTCTTGCCCTCTTGTGTCAAGGGAGTTTTAGTTTGGTGTGGTTAGCATACCAACTTCCTGGCACACAGATTTTGATCCTTGTTATTTGAATCAATGACTACATGAACAACTAAGTCCCTCATTTTGTGGTCTACATCTTTAGAGCTAATTGACCTTGAACTTAATTATTTATAATGAGTGGAAGAAATGAGTGGCAGAGTGCAGTGGATTGTCGGTAAAGATGTCCACCAACAGTTCTTTCACCCTTTCCCATGACTGGCACTCTCCCCATCAAGAGGTGGAGTCTTATTCTCCATCTCTTGAAATAAGGATGGCCCTTTGACTTCAGAATGAAGTGGAAGTGATTTTCTAAGACTACTGAGGCCAGACCGTGGGAGGACTTACAACTTCTGTTTTCATCCTTTTGGCCTCTAGATGTCACTGAAAGGAATTCAGGTTAGATTTCAGAATGATGAGAAACCAAGTGGCAAGAGAGAAGCCCAGTCATCCCCTGGCTGTTCCATCTACCCATATTTGAGGTGCCAAATATGTGAGTGCAGCCTTCTGGGGTATTCCAACCTTAGTGGAACTCCTAGCTGGATGCAGTCATATAGGTGACCCCAACTGATACTATGCAGAGAAGGATGGCCCAACCGAGTCCAGTCAACATACCTAATCATGAGGAATAATAAGACACAGTGCATTAAATCCTAAGTTTCAATGAGCAGCAAGAAACAACTGAAACACATAGTAAGTTGAGCCTTTTCAAGCTCACAATCACCTACATCCCTACTAAGGGAGATTTTAGTGGTGCTTCCAGTGGTGTGTAAGCTTTGTCCCTGTTTTAGTTTGTCTCCCCAAAGATCAAAAGGCTGCAAGTGACACCAGGGTGGGAGATAACTTTAGAAATCTTACCACCTGAGGTTTAGATAACTGGACTCCTGGAGTAGGAAGAGCCTGGAGAAGACATGGCCAAAGTGACAGAAGTAATTTATGATCGTAGACTCTGACCAGATGTTTGGGTGTAGTAGCACCTTGATTCAACTACAAAAACTAGCCACAGACACAATTAAACAGAGTAAAAGACAGTATTACATTATGTGCATATCACTTATGTTTGCAAAGGCTTTGAGGTGCCTCATTTCATTTGATATTCATCTCAACCTTCTGGGAAAGAAATCTTTTTTCCCAGTGGGAAAGAGATTTTTTAAAAAATAAATTCAGTTTTATCAAGATGTAATTTATCTAAAATAAAATGCTCATATTTTACATCTGTGAGTCAAAGACTCCTCCCATATCCATCAATGTAGCTTCCACCCAAATTAAGTTATAGAACATTTATATTTTCCCAGAAAGATCCCTCCTGCCTTTTGGTAATTTTTTTCTTTTGTATTTTTAAATTTCAGATTTATTTATTTTTAAAAATTCTTTAAAAAATCATTTATTTATTTAATTTTATTTCTTTTTACTTAAAATTTTTTTTTAATTTCAGCTTTATTAATGTATAATTGACAGATGCAACTGTAAGATCTTTAAAGTGTGGTGATTTGATATTCATATACATTGTGAAAGGGTTCTCCCCATCTAATTAACATTTCTATCACTTCATATATTTTTTTCCTTTTTTTTTCTTTTGGTGAGAATATTTAATTTCTACTCTTTTGGTGAATTTAACTTATACAATACAGTGCTATCAGCTGTCATCACCATGTTTTACATTAGATACTCAGATTTTATTCATCTTGAAGCTGAAAGTTTGTGCCCTTTTACCCTCATACCTTTTTTATTCAGCACCCTCCATCATGCAACTTGGCAGCTCCTGATTATGTTTCTATCACTATTGGACAGTTTTGCTTTTTCTAGCATTGCACGAAGTGAAATGATATACCATGCCCTCATTTGCTTGTACTTTCTTTCACTTGACATAATGAACATAAGCTTTGTCTGTGTCAGTGCATCTGTTAGCATTTCTTTTGAGAAAGGGCTCCATTCCCTCCTATTTTACCAAGGAAGAAACTCAAATTCAAAGAGGTGGTGATTTTTTCTTTGAAGGTCTCAGCTGTCACCCAGCTGGGACTCCCACATGGATGTTATGTATCCTGAATCCTTTATCATGATGCTGCTCTCTTGGTGCTGAACTGAGAGGAAGAGAACACTTACTCCCACTTTGCTAGGTATTAACCACTTGATGGATGCATGCTGAGCACAAGGAGAGCTTGTTCCGATAGTCTGATGCACAGGTGACTCTTTGGCTAGAGGATGAGTACCTGATACGGCAAAGCCAATCATAATTCTTCACCTGGAATTCTCTTTTCTTTCTTTCTTTCTTTCTTTCTTTCTTTCTTTCTTTCTTTCTTTCTTTCTTTCTTTCTTTCTTTCTTTCTTCTTTCTTTCTTTCTTTCTTCCTTCCTTCCTTCCTTCCTTCCTTCCTTCCTTCCTTCCTTCCTTCCTTTCTTTTCTTTCTTTCTTTCTTTCTTTCTTTCTTTCTTTCTTCCTTTCTTCTTTCTTTCTTTCTTTCTTTCTTTCTTTCTTTCTTTCTTTTTCTTTCTTTCTTTCTTTCTTTCTTTCTTTCTTTCTTTCTTTCCTTTTTCTTTCTTTCTAAAGGCAATTACAAAAAATTTTTACTTATTTATTTATTTGAGAGAAAGAGTAAGCACAAGCAAGGGGGGTGAGGAGGGGCGGGGGCAGGGAGGGAAAGGAACAAGCAGACACCAGGTTGAGCATGGTGCCCAATGTGGAGCTCAATCCTCTCACCCTGAGATCATGGCCTGATCTGAAATCAAGAGTCAGAGGCTTAACCAACTGAGCCACCCAGGATCCCCTACACCTGGAATTTTTGACTAGAAATAAGGAAGAGGGTATAACCATTTCTGTTACTTAAAGCTGTGGGATTTGAAGTCAGGACTAGCCAGGGGCCATGTTTCCTGCACTGTGGAAGAAATTTGAACTAAATGAGGAAAAATCTAACACACAGAGAAAAGCAAAGATGGGGGACACAAAAATAAAGTCCTGGCTGTCTTGAAGCTCTGATTCCACATATTTTTGAGGGCCAACAGCGTCTTTGTTCTTGCAATAAACTGGTTATTTAACCCTTCCTTTGGTAACTTGAGATGTTTCAGTATCAACCAATAAATTTCCTGTAAATTAATTTGAGCTAGATTTCTGTCACTTGCAATCAAAAGAACCCTGAATCACACATCTTGCTTAAAAGGATTTAATTGGAATTAGTCATTTGCATAATATTGCCACATCTTGTTAAAAACCCGTAGTTTTCTTAGTAACTCTAGTTAAATATATTGCATCCGTATTGTGCCAGGAAGAATGACAGCACTGTATTTACCTTTTGAAACAATCTTTGTTTCCATTTGGCATATACAGAGGTTGAAATATTAACAGTGCATCCCAGGAGAAAAACCTAGCTCTATAAGGTCTATGGGTGATAAAATATATAAATACTCTGTGTTCAAGATCAGCACATTCTCTTCATTTTTTTTCCTGCTGGGAGTTGCTCATTTTTATGGAAAATGACCTGGCCCATTATAATAACTGTGAGTGAAACTGCTGGGGGATACTTTCTGATTCTCATATCATATGCAGGTAGTGAATAATGTGTTGTGTGTTTTTTTATAAATTTATTTTTTATTGGTGTTCAATTTGCCAACATATAGAATAACACCCAGTGCTCATCCCATCAAGTGCCCCTTCTCAGTGCCCGTCACCCAGTCAACCCCACCCCCTGCCCACCTCCCTTTCTACCACCCCTAGTTCATTTCCCAGAGTTAGGAGTCTTTGTTGTGTATTTTAAGATCCCATTTTCAGAAGTAGAATGCTTGTCTGTGAGAAAGACTGGGGGCAGTTGATCCCCCTTTAGGTAGAACATATGCCAACAACAAAAACAAGTCCTTATCTCATGCAAAGAAATTCTCCTTTTTTGAGGACTAGTACCCAAGAATGCTATCAGTGCCTCCGAGAGAAATCTTTGAGCAATAGAAGTTAACCCTTGGTTGAGTTTCTCTTCCTTCGCTTTCATTATTCTAACTCTTTCTGATTTTAGTCTATCCTTTGTTAAGCTGCTTTTTCCTTCTATCCTGTTTCCCTTTTCTCTTCCTTCTCATTTCCCCAGGGCTTATTGAGTGGGGAGCCAAGTCTCTATTTCTCCTCATTATGCTCATTTGTGAACAGGAGGGAGTGACCTCGCGGCCTGTTCACTCGCAGGGGGAGCATTTAGCAGTTTCCAGTTTGGACTTCCATGCTCCAACATGTCAGGATGCTCAAAGGGTAAATGTATGAGAAACAGAAGATAATTGAATTACAGATTTCTATTGTGTTCAAGATGTTAGCTCTTGCACACATGTAGCAATTCTTGATTGCTTAAGAGGTCCCTGGTGTGTTTTTGGCAAGTGAAGACCTTTACATGTGCCTGGCTCTGGTCCAGGTGACATGCACAGCTCTGGGATTACGTAACTACTCATCTGCCTGCATTTTCTTCCAATTCCTTAGAAAGAAAATTGAAAACAAGGAGAAAGAAAGAAAAGGGGTGTTGACCTTGATGCCCAAAAAAAATTCCTTTTAGATAAATTCCAAGATAAACTTCAAGATGAGGCTCTCCTCAATGGTATGCTTTCAGAAAATAAGATCCAACACAGGGTTTCTCTAAAAACAAAACAAAACAAACAAACAAACGAGACTTTAACCCTTGAAGTGTGTGTGTACATTCATGTGTGTGTGTTTGATTTCATTTTGTGTTTGATTTCATTTTGTGAGCTTAATGGTGATCTTTAATGACTTTCAGGTCTGCCTAAGATGAAGAACAAATAAAAATAATGCAGGAAAAATATTGCTTTAAGTGTGTAATATACTGATCTGATTTAGGAAGTACCCATGAGGTAGAGAGAATGAAAAAAAAAAACTGGCTGAAAAAAAATTAAAAATATTACTGTTTTTGATAAACGTAAATTACTATGCTTAGTACTGATTACATATAGCTGAGATGAGAATTCAGAGTTCCAAATAGCGAGAGAAAAGAGGGGAGACCAGAAAGTATCTTGAGGATCCTCGGGAGTCACGTGGGTCTGTGTCTTTGGGGATCCACGTTTTTCGTTTCTCCTCGACAGGAACCACATCTGCTTTTAGTCTTTTGGAGGCTGCCAGGGAACAGCTGCCTCCACCCCCAAGTGCTAGAAAGCAGAACAAGCATTATGCTCATTTGACTTAGGGCATGCTGTTCCCTTTGCTCTATAAAGAGTGGTTCTCTTTCTCCTTTTCTGTAAGGTCACCTGTCAAGTACAACAGCCTGCACATTAAATTCTAAGTAGAAAAGGATCAAGAACAGTAATGGAACTTGGGGCTTGTGGGATGAATCGGTCTCTATAGCTGAGAAAGAAACCTCTCTTGATTTCTCTCCTGCTTTACACTTAGCATCCCGATCATCTGAGGCATGGTCATGGTATGATCTGAGAATAGGATAGACTATTTCAGATCTGGAGTGTCCATGGAATATTTGAAGGAGAAGAGGGCAATGAAGGTGGAGGATGCTTGAGTCACTTCACAACTTTGTGTGAACTAGTTCAGTGGGTATTTTTTTCCCCCATCACTCAGCTGATTGATACTGAAGAAACAGAAGGGCTTCAGGGAGAAGAGTTCCCAGTAGAAGACATCGTTTTGATCATGGAGCCCTTCAAGGTTGGATGGTGTCAAGTGGATGGTGAAAGGTCCAGATAAAGGCTTTGAGCAGAGGCAGATCAGGGACAAGAAGAGACAGTTGGATCGTAGAAAAAGTGGCAGAGGAGGAGCAAAGAACAAGTAAAGGAGGGGAGAAGGTCAACAAAGGAGATGGATAATGGCCCATTAAAATCCTGCCGGTATTGCTCTTGCTCTGCTGTTTTTTCCTGTGGTGGTTCTATAAAATTGTTCTTTGTTTCACATAAATTCTTGTTTTACTCTTTCCTCTCTACTGAACACTCTAAGGGCTGGGCATGTGCTGTATGACATTTGGATTCCGCATCACCTCTCTCAACCCAGTGCCAGGATCAAAACGAGCAATCCATAGCATACTCCATTGACCCTACATGGCTACAGGACCAAGTTGCAAAGTGGAAAACACTGGAACGCATTAGTGATGCATTTTGGAGAAACCCTTGTTTCTCCTTCACCCTATTTTTCAAGGGAATGTTTCTTCAATGTTAACTTGCCCTTAGAGATGGTAAAAAGGCAGACACAGAGGTAAAATGAGTTCTCTTTCTCTAACCCTTAGAGATGGGAGTTTGTTGTCAGTAGAGCCAAGAAAACCATCAGCTCTCTGGGTCAAATGGTTCCTCTGAGCCACCTTGTCCTCCAGCCTGCTTGCAGACTTTTACTTCGTGAACCTTTGCCACCGACGAGAAACCTAAGCTCCTGAGGCACCCACAGGACCGAGGAGGAAATTCTGCCAAAAGGGAGATGTCAGGCAAGGAACGCGGGGGCCACTCTTTGCTCTGCACGCCATGTTTTATAAGCCACATGATACTGGTCTAAACTTGATGGAAATGAAGGCCTAGTTCAGTGTGATAAGGTTCTGAAAACATCACTTCTGACAAATGCTGGAAATGAAGTTGAACACTCAGAAGAATACTGAAGCAACCAGATCTGGGCAAATAAGGAACAGTAGAAGCCGCTCGTCAACCTGATAGTTATATGAGCCTTTCTCATCAGCCACCAAGAATTTTATGGAGCAGCCAACTTTCCTGGTGGGGGGAGCGACAGACTGGAGGGCACCAAGTGCAAGTTTATGGGAGCCATAGAGAAAAATGGTGCCCGAGTTTTTTCTTTCCCCTTTTTCCCTCCACCTCCCCTTTTTGTTTAGCTTAGCTCGTTCTGAAGTGTACCATAGAGAAGGCCTTGATTATCAAATGTAATATTCACGTAAGATTGTGCTGTTCAGCCTCATATTGGGGGAGTATACAGGGCTTCAGTGTTCCTTAATAAATTACCTCTTCGTGTAGCAATTAACCCCCTTCTGTGAAGGTTCAATGTTTCCTTGGGTCTGTGCCAGTGCTAACAGCTATGGCTTAGCGTTCTTTTTAATGGGCTGCAATTACTGCTGAGAGCAGGGAAACATAAAATATTAACACTTAAGCATCTTTTACACTTCTTTGAACGTTAGATTATGTTGAAAATATAACTGACTTTTCATTCTTAAACCTGATATTTGCTTAGAATTCCACAGGACCCATGAAAATGTTTCGGTAAGTGGTTTCTGTTGATTTATTAACTCTCGTGAAAGCTTAATGGAAATCCCTTGCCACCAAATATTGAATATGTTTTATGCATGCTTACAAAAGACTTGTTTACCAATTCAACGGCTTTCCCACATTTTACAAAAGATAAATGATTTGGCACACAACTTGATGTGAGTCCTATTTTTCTCCTTGTATGCCATCTGTTGGAGAAGGCGAGGACTGAAGCTTCCTGCCATCCAACAACTGTGTTGAATTGGTCTCTCCACTACAAAGCTATTCACTATTATCTCTGCTCAAGTTACTTTGGCCTTTCTTTTGGTATTGCCTGTTGATGTGAAGATCTCGTGAGATACACGATGTGGGAATTTTGGTAATCTCTATATTACTTATTATTCTCTACATAGTCAGTATATGTGGAATGCAATATATATATTCATGGCATAAGTGTTGCATACATTACATATACTATGTATGTGACACATATGTAGTATATATAGTGCATATATAATAATATACACACTATATATTATATAGAGTATAGACAATAATTAGTCATGTGCAGGTATATAACATATATTTACATATGTCTCCTTCATAAAACTGTAAAGTAATAGAGCTAAAAGAGCTATAACTAATTTCAAGAGGTTATATGATTTCAGATAATTAAGTCTAAATCCATTAAGATCAATCAGTTTTCTTCTTTGCCATCTCTAGAGATGGCTGCCATGTAGATTTTTTTTTTTTTTTTTTTTGAAAGATTTTATTTATTTATTCATGATAGTCACAGAGAGAGAGAGAGAGAGAGGCAGAGACAGGCAGAGGGAGAAACAGGCTCCATGCACCGGGAGCCCGACGTGGGATTCGATCCCGGGTCTCCAGGATCGCGCCCCGGGCCAAAGGCAGGCGCCAAACCGCTGCGCCACCCAGGGATCCCTGCCATGTAGATTTTTAATTAAGAAGTAACTTAGGTAAAAATAGATCTGCTCTACGACCCAGCAATTGCACTGCTGGGGATTTACCCCAAAGATACAGATGCAGTGAAACGCCGTGACACCTGCACCCTGATGTTTATAGCAGCAATGTCCACAATAGCCAAACTGTGGAGGGAGCCTCGGTGTCCATCGAAAGATGAGTGGATAAAGAAGATGTGGTCTATGTATACAATAGAATATTCCTCAGCCATTAGAAACGACAAATACCCACCATTTGCTTCGACGTGGATGGAACTGGAAGGTATTATGTTGAGTGAAATAAGTCAATTGGAGAAGGACAAACATTATATGGTCTCATTCATTTGGGGAATATAAAATATAGTGAAAGGGAATAAAGGGAAAAAGAGAAAAAATGAGTGGGAAATATCAGAGAGGGAGACAGAACATGAGAGTCTCCTAACTCTGGGAAATGAACAAGGGGTGGTGGAAAAGGAGGTGGGCGGAGGGTGGGGGTGACTGGGTGATGGGCACTGAGGGGGGCACTTGATGGGATGAGCACTGAGTGTTATGCTATATGTTGGCAAATTAAACTCCAATTTAAAAAAAAAAAGAAGTAATTTAGGTACTTTCAGTGATGGGAATGTATTCCACACCATTAAATAAGTAATTTTAATAAATAATCACATAATAATGTCTCATAAACTAAATATATATAATTCTGCAATATCTGCTTTTTTTGTTCCACTTTTTTAAAAAAATTATTTATTTATTCATGAGAGAGAGACAGAGAGAGAGAGAGGCAGAGACACAGGCTGAGGTTCCCTGCAAGGAGCCCAATGTGGGACTCAATCCTGGATCCTGTGATCACACCCTGGGCCAAAGGCAGATGCTCAACCGCTGAGCCACCTAGGCATCCCTTTTTGTTTCACTTTTAAGAAAATTTTTGAATTAATCCAACAGGACCTGCATTATTAGATAGGTATAGATTGACAGATACTGAGTTTTCCTCTGATTCTTCTAAACATTATTTTGTGAGGGTGCTTGACTGGCTCAATGGGTAGAGCATGTGACTCTTGATCTTGGGGTCTTGAGTTCATGCCACCAGTGTGTCATGGAGCTTACTTAAAAAAATTATTTTGTGTACTAATATTGCTTCTGAAGTACTTTCCAATGTTTAGTTACTCTGACTGCTAAGACAGTCTTCCTTATGAATTACCGAATTATTTTCTCATTTAGCAGAAGTCCATTTCCTCTTAATCATTGTTTAATACAACTGAAAGTAAAAAAAGAAAACCATGTTGACCTCCTCCCTTTGTAAACAGGAGATTCAGGTATTGCTTCAAATTCAAATACATCTATTTTTTTCTTGCTTGCAGTTGCAATACTCTTAGATGTCCTCAATGAAATGGGATGATTTTAGTTCTCTAACATAGAGGTGGGCAAACTATGGACCGTGATCCAGGTCCACCCCTGCCTGTTTTTATAAATAAAGTTTTATTGGAAACAGTCACAGTCATTTACTTATGCATTGTCTATTGTTGCTTTTGCACTACAAAGGCAGAGCTGAATAATTGCAACAGAGACTCTATGACCTCCAAAGCTGAAAATAGTTACTGTATATCCTTTGCAGAAAAAGTCTGCCAACCCTTGCACATAGATGGAAATTTAGCACCATTAATTATGTTGCTGTGAACATAAACATTCACATGTAGTATTGTTAGTGTATTAATAAATGTATCCAAAGGACAGTTTCAATGTGCATTTTAATATTCCATATAAACAAGTTTATAGTTAATTGCTTGTTTCCAAGATAATTCTCCCTTGACCTGTAATCTGCCGAAATTTCCTGAAATTTAGAGTTCTTTTGTCTTTAATTTGGGTTACAGAAATATCAAAGTTTACACAATGGTTAAAAACATGGCTTGTAAGTCATGATTCGAAACAAGGTGTGCCACTTAATGGCTGTTGGCACCTGCTATGTACCCAGAGAAGAGTATGTCACTTGAATTTTCTGAGCCTTATTTTCATCATTTATAAAATGGAGGCACTGAGAATATCCATATCATATGTTTGATGTGAAGATTAAATGAAAAATGTTACAGTGTATTCATGGATTATGGCCAGAGCCCACGGTGTATGCCCCATCAATAGGGCTTTTTTTATGATAATCAAAGTAAATGTACAATAAAAAATAATAATTATAATAATATAGTAGTTACCTCCATTATTCACTTTATATGTTACATATAGCCCTAGTCTTGTTCCTAAATCAGTAACTCTGACTGCTTCTTTAACTCGTAATAAAGCTCAACAGTTCATTCTGAACCATAATGATATGATGTGAGGCAAAACAGAACTCCTAGTTTATTTATGTTTCTTAATTAACCTCCCTCATTGAGTCTCTCTGTCTCCAAGCACAATTAAAATATTATGTGTTTCTCTCACACACCAAACAATTCTCTGTCCCTAAACACCCCAGAATCGCAAACTGATGAAATGATTAAGGAAGAGGAAAATCCCAGAGGTGCCCAATGGTGATATCTAAACACAAGAGGTTATCAAGAACGTTCACATTCATGATGATATGTGGGGATTCCTATGCACCAATCTGTGTGCTGGCAACGCCACGCTCCTTAAACATTGTCAGGACATTCTTACTCATCCAGCAGTTTGGGGTGCTTTTATACACTCTGACACATAGTTGCCATAGTATTTGAAGTTCTACCATTAGAGAGACATTTATTTGAGGATTCCCTTTCTACTTTCTACAAAATAGTCAAATAACTCCTTTATGTAGCAAAATTCTCCCCCGCCCCTCCCCGGTGAAAAAATAATTTCTTCTTCCTCTGAAGTTTGCATTTTACTTGCCTCTCTTTCATAGCATGTTACAGTTATCTGAATCACTTTTCCATTCCCTCTTCATATTTGTCAAGGGAACTGTGTGCAGGCTAGATAGACACACTTCACTCTCTGTATGCCCCCGGACGTGTGCCTGCACACAGGCGTTTCTCAGGACTGTTACCAAAATGAAAATTGTGTCTTTGCCTTCCACAAGACTCTGTCTCTTAAAAAATATTCTTTATGAGAATTATATTACAGGTAAATAAAAGCTGTAAAAATATTGTTCAAATAGTCCCTTCTGCTATGGACTGAATATTTGTGTTCCTCTTTCAAAATTCATACATTGAAACTTTAATCCCCAATGTGATGCTTTTGGAGGTGGGGTTTGGGGGAGGGCATTAGGGTTAGATAAGGCATGAGGGTGGGACCTTCATGATGGAATTAATGCCCTTATAGAAGAAGAGGAAGAGACAAAGTCTTTCTCTCTCCATTATATGAGGAGACAGCAAGAAGGCCTCCATCTGTACACGAGGGAGAGGACTGTCACCAGGAGCTGATTCTGCTGGCATCTTGATCTTGGACTTTTCAGTGTTTGAGACCACAAAAAATAAAATTCTGTTGCTTATGCCTATTGTATTTTTGTTATAGCAGCTCAAGCTGACCAAGTCTATTGTACTTTCCTTACAGCAGCTTGAAGTGACTCAGACACTTTCTTACTGAATATTTACTTTTGGCAGATACCATTGTTGGTTGGCCAACTTCCTTCCCACCCACAAGCCCTTTTTCGCCTATTTCTACTTATAGAATTTGCCAAAAATATTGCAGCCTCTTTTGCAGCCTGGTGGGAGAGATCTGGGCAGTAGGATATACGAGAAGACTACTGGGACTGCTGAGAAAGCATTCAGTTGTTTGTTTGTTTGTTTGTTTGTTTTTAAACAAAAGGGATAGATGTTTTTGATGCAGCCTTTCCCCTCCTTCCTGACTGGAATGTAGACCTGATGGTGGCTAGCACACTCCCACGATGGTGCTCCTCTGCATTAAGGATGGTGAATGGACAGAAGGAGCTTGCATCCTTGATGACATTGCCAAGCTACTGAGCCTACTTCAGCAGACAGTTACCTCAAACTTCATGTTATATCAGACAGTGAACCTCCCTCAATTTGTTTCAACCATATAAGTGCATTTAATGCTGCTCCAAACAAATGTAGCCCTATTTGTTAAACAGATGATGAAAACACCCAGCAAGACTCCTCAAATACTGTTAGATATATGATTATAAATCAAACTGTAATATAACCAATATCTATAAAAAGTAGCTAAAATGGCAAAAAGTGTTCCAGAATAAGGATTTAGCGTTAGGTCCCAGTCCCACTGCCCACTTGTTCACTTAGGCAAATGATGTCACCTTTCCTGGCCTCAGTTTCTGGGTCTGTAAATTGGGTGGGATTATGTCATAAAAAGGCTATAAGAATGAAATGTTTAAAATGCATGAAGCACTTGCTTGGCACATGGTAAGTGCACAATAAAGTTGAGATATTTTATTATTTATAATTTTATAGATGAAGTCATGGTAAAGGACCTAATTCGTGGCATCTGTTATGCTTTATTGAGGCTCTACTTGACAATTTTCCAATAGTTCAAACTTGGGGATGCCATAGTGTCCTGCTTCAGTTTGACACCAATAAATGAACTCACTTCTCCTTACTACTTCTCCCAAAAGAGATAGGTCAGGATATCACACAAAGCGTGGGAGATATTATTCCTGTGTTTGCTTATCATCTTATTATTACTTCTGTAATGATCACAGTCACCTGCAAGTCAATTAGTTCTAAACCAAATGTTCATCAGAGTTAGGTTTATTAGAATTAATATGTCAATTGCCAAAGTTAATTTGAATCACCCCCTCCATTCACAAAATGTTGCTCTTTTCTCTTGCCCACTCAATGTTTAAGGATTTTATTTGTCCCATTTCAGATTATTTGGCCCAGTTAAGATTTCAAAGAAAACCCTTAATAGATTGACAGGTTCTCTCTCTCTCTTTCACTTTCTCTCTCTCTCTCTCTCTCTTTCCTCAGTTTGGAGGAGGCCTTATTCCTGGTTACCATAGCTGAACCATGAGATACCACATGGAAGAAAGGTATGATTTATATGAGAAAGAATGAAAATAAAAATCACACCCCACTTAGAGGAAGAGACTGGGACCGAGTCAAAATAGTCAGAGATGAAAGCTTAGCAACTTTGCACATTTTAAGCACTGCCTGGAATTCTGACTGATGGGGCATTCTGGAAGTCTGGAAGGAAGGCTTAAACAAATAAGTGTGCTAAGAGGGACACTGAAGTTGTTTCATGCCGTGGCTGTTTGAATCTTTGGGCATGAACTAGCAATTATTTTCATAGGGTGTGGGAGGAGAAGTAACCAGGGGATTTCTGAGGCCCATAATGGTCTTCTGTGGTGTACGCTGAGAATCGAATGTTTTACCACAAGATTACAGGCTCTCCATCTCTTCTGACCAGTGCAAATTCTCATCCACACTCCAGCCTCGGTGTGTCATCCTGGCTGGAGTCTGCGGAGGGGAACGTCATCTCACTGCCTGGGCTGTGGAATAAATAAGATGGTATTAGCCATCATCTTCGAGGTCCGATGACTCCACAGCTCTTGGGGAGGTGTACACAGTATGCCTTGATAGTCTAAAGTCTGTCTCTCTCAGGTACCTCAAAGTATATGGAATTAATTAGCCAAAACAGATGAAACACCCTAGAGTCTCCATTTATGAGTAGAAATTATAAAGCACCCAGGAAAGATAAAAAATAAAACAAATAGCAAAGTACATTCTTCATGGGCCAATCGTGTATTTTCAGATGTTTTTTATTAGTAACAAAAGCCAAGCTATCGGAATGTGTCCTCTCTGATAGAGCAAATTCTTTGAGGACAGCCTTCCTGAAGCTTAACCTACTGTGACTTTGCATAGCGGAATGCCCAGGATGATATTAATGTTTTTTGTAGTGGAGATGAGAGGCAGAAAAATGCTCAAGTTCCTGGGCAGAGCCCTTCGTGTGTCATTCTGTTATTCTTTTATTTCAAACACCGAGTCTACCTTTTCCCCTAAACCTGAACATGACAGAAACATCATTTAATTTCTCTTTATCTCCTCATTGCAGGCACAGGATATGAATAATAATAATAATGTCATCCTGAACTTTACTGGTTTCAAACAGAAGGATTTTCTGTGGTTCACATAATTGGTGGGCATTTGATTGGGGGAAGTCCTCCAGGTTAAGTGCTGTCGCTTGTCACCATAACTTCCCTACACACTGAAGCTAATCTCCCAACGCGTTATTTCTGTTGTGTCACAAGGGAGCCCTGGTTCCTGCCTGGTGCAGTCCCTTCTGTAATCTGGCAGGTCCTGACTTTCAAGCCTCATCTCTCCCCATGCTTCTACTTGAACTTAATTACTAAGGTCCAGACAAACCTGGACCTTAATCCAGAATCATTCTTCCAACACCCCAGGTACTCCTCCATTTGTGCTCCTTTGCTCGTCTCCATTAGAAAGCCTGCGTCATCTGCCTGTATGTCAATCTAGTTTATGCATCATGGCCTTTCAGCAAGAGGCCTGTTGTGATCACTGTACATCTGATATTTCCCTCTTTTAAACTCAGGCCACTATAGAGTATTCCTTATTTATTGCCCTTTATTAAGCAATTTTCAAACTCACCTGCCTTAAATCAAGGTGCATTTACTGATTACCCTCTCTGTGTCCATAAGGTTCTGGGAACAAAAGATATCATACAAACAAAATATATGTGAGCCTTATGTTTGTGAAGCTCCAGGGCATCTCTTTCATTAAATTGTAACTCTTCAAGGACATCCACTTCAACTTTATATTTCACATAGGACAGTGTCTTGAACATGGAAGGCGGTTATTGATTTGTATTAAATAAGTAAATCCATGGTTTCCAACCTTATAAGACTCAATGTCCTGTACTAGCCAATATTTTGTGATGCACCTGTACAATGCAGAAGGAAAAGTAACAAGAAGGACCATCTGTCTACACATATATCTGGGAAAAAATAAATGTATACCCACATAAATACAATACCCTCGAAAGGGGCCATTAAAGAAAAGCTATAACAAAAAATATGCCCCTCGTTTCTGTAAATGCTTAAACTCGACTACCTAAAAGACGGGATCAAGTAGCCAGATGAGTGAGTTTGGATTCTCAACAAGTGAAAAGATAAGAAACCATTCCCTATATGAGGGGCAGGAAAATGAAATAGCAGAAATATGAGTGACACTAAAATGGAAACTAGTGTTCGGATAAGTTATAACCTAGACTCATTCATGCGAAATAAAGAGAGAAGTAACCTTAATTGAAGTTGGGATAACATGCCAAGGAAAACTTGCAGACTAACAAAGTGGAGAAATGAGGAAGCATGACAGTCCAACAAATGAGCTGTATCTTACTTGTAAGGGGAAGGTCAAAATAACTCATATGGAATGACCTAGGGCAGAGTAGTGACAGAGTAGCACAGAACACATATCTTCTATTTTAAATTCCTGCCACGTGTTGGGGAATACTTTTCAGTTTCTGGTATTTATTAAGACTTTCAAGGCCAAATATTTTGGCAGGTGGTAGGGAGCGGAGGGTGGATTAAGAAAAAAAAAAGAGTAATACATTCAGGAGGCTGTAGAAAACTGTTTTACGATATGTTTCTGGGGGAAATATAAGAGGAAAATTAAAATTAATAGGCAACTCACTTCTGCTTCCGGTCATGACTGGAACCAGTATTGGAATAGCCTTCCTGCCGTAAACAACACATATCTGAACAACATATAGGAAAGAAATGGGTTTTTATGTTGGATGAGAGCCAGCACCAGATTGGGATTCCCAAGAGAAATGAAAGAAGTGTGTCATATGATTCGGACTGGTTTTCAGTCCGAAGCCATGCCCTGGACCATAGCACAGGGAGCAGGAGTCTACACAGAGCATCATCATCTTGCTGAGCTAGACAAACAGAAGAGCCCAGGGAGGCTGAGAGAGCTCAAATTGCCAGGCAGAGTTCCCAAGAGAGAAAGAAGAAATACAGAGAAGCTCCAACAATCTGCAGGAAAGTTCCCTTGAATCTAGGATGGAACTCTAAGAGGCTGAGAATAAACTGCTAGTGGGGAAAGAGCAAGTACCCAGGAGCTAGGAGGTGGACAACTGTGGAGCATGCATGGGCCTGAGAAGGGTTTGAGTTCAGTCCAGAATGGAAAGATCTCATTAAATCTTTGGAGCACTAGAGACCCTAGAATAGCCATGCCTTAGAAGTAGGGCCAAACTAGTTACTCAAGTCTTGACCTAATAAACCTTAATAATAAGACTTAAAAGAATTGAGCCAATCCACAGGTAGTTTAACTGCTGCTGAAGTGAAATTAAATGCTCTTTAAAAGAAGACAACAAAAATCAAGAGAATTGGCATTATAACGCTCACTGCCCACAATCTAATCCCAGTGTACTCAGCGTGTAACGGTGGATTCCTGGTTATCCTTGTGGAAAAGGTGGAACAGAAGTGAAAATTGGGGTTCCAGGAAATGAGAGAGGGAGGACAGAAAAAATATTTTAAGAAATAATGTTCAAAAATTTTCCCAACTTGATGAAAATTATAAACACATAAGTTCAAAAAGCCAAGTGAACTCCAAATGGGAGATTCACACAGAAAACACAAACAGGCACGTTATTATCAAATTTCTTAAAGCTGGTGAGAAAGAGAAGAATCTAAAAAGCAGTTGGAGGAAAAAAGACATATTATGTGCTAGGAAACAGATAACAATTACCAATAATTACCATTATCAGAGACAATGTAGCCGGAGGACAAGGATTGGCATTTTAAAAATACTGGGAAAAAACAACAAACGCTGCCCCCTGAAACCGCCCCCCAAACCCAACAAGAACAAAAGCTCTTCTGTTTATTAAGAATCCTAAGTCAGCAAAAACATCCTTCAAAAATGAAAATGAAACAGCCATTTCACAAAACACCAAAGCTGAATTTCTTCACTAGGAATTCCAAGAAATGTTAAAGGATGTTCTTAAGCCTGAAGGAGAAAGATACCAACCACTCTGAAACTCAAATCTTTGGCCTCCTCCATCCTTTCTCAGGTAACTCTGGGAATGTTGGCTGACATGCCTATTTTCCATTTCAAATAAATGATTCCCATCGAACCACTAATGGAAATTCATTCAGATCTTTATATCTCATCTTTTGCTAGCAGCCTATGAGTAATATATTTCCAAATCATTACACTTAGCCTTATTCAACAGCTGGAAAGAACCCTGGAAATGGTCAGTGACAAAGGTTATTTTAAAAGAAATCTGTTTCTTTTCTTTTCTTTTTTAAGATTTTATTTATTTATTTGAGAGAAAGAGAGTGAACAGGGGGAGGGGCAGAGGCAGAGGGAGAAGCAGTTTCCCCACTGAGCAAGGAGCCTGATATGGGACTTGATCCCAGGACCCCAGAATCATGACCTGAGCCAAAGGCAGATGCTTAACTAACCGAGCCACCAGGGGTCCCAAAAGAAATCTTTCTTGATAGTTCCTATGAAAAATTGCTTTTACTCTAATGTGATTAATGTAATTTTCTTACATCTAAAGGATCACTTCATTTACCTTTTTATCAATAACTCTGAAAAGTAAGTACATCATTTTTCAATATTTTAATTTTGGTATTTAATTTGTCACTAACATTTCATTGACTGAATGAAATAATTGTACAGCAATATGAAATAGTGAGCAAAATATTTATAAGCATTTTCCTTTGAGAACCACCTCAAATGTAGGAAAAGATTACATATTATGTCAGATAAACCTTATAATATCTTTGTTGTTTTATAGGTCTCTAAATAATCTGTTATTCAAAGGCTTAGTCTGAATTTCATTAAGGACTGATGAAAGTATTTACAGATTTGTGAAATGTTTCACCTACATACATGCCTACTAGTTTTCCATGAAAAATAGAATGAACTGCTAAAACATGATGATCCTTTAAGTTGTTATAAAGCCTTGTTGACAAATCATAGCGGGTCTCATTATCTATGGTACAAATGATTTTGGAAGTGAGATTTTTTTTTTTTTATTTTTTTTAAGAATTTCAACTACAGATGTCCTTATTTGTCCTCTCTCAGTAATTTTGAATATATTAGTTTCTTACAACTTTTTTCTTTCTTTGCAAAGCTTATGTATGTGAACAGTAGATCTTTATCGTATAGGATGCTTTCATACACTTGTCATAAAAATCTGCTTTGTGTAGTTTATTACTTGGTGGTTAATTTTTAAAAACTGTTTGCCATCTTGCCAATTCTTCTTGAAATAAAATTGCTTAATGAAAAAGTAAAAAACAAAACAAAACAAAACAATTATTGTATTTATATTTCTTTCCATTGCCACTCTAGTAAATTCTTGTACAGCTAGTAAGATTCGTTTTTCTCCAAGATTGTGTAGCTTACCACATTTTGCAATCATTTGTACTACTCTCTAAGATTTGTTCTTTTTTGTTTAAAAGACTATAAACATTTCAGAGACAAAGTTCCTTGGAAGTATAGCATACCTTTGACAACTTTATTGGGATGTTCCTTTGTCAAATGTCTTTTTAATTTTAATGATTTTGTTACTTAATTAGAAAAAAACCCAAATAGGGATTCAGGGCACATTGGTGATTTTTGTGGACAAAGCTTCAAATACTCAACTGGATATTATTGTCTTTTTCCTTTATTTGTGATATTTTGAAGTAAGATATGAAGAATTATATTCATACATATGTTCAGTTATCATGAATGGTACAACTATGAATATCGACTTACACATGTGTTTTGTGTTAGAAATGCAAATTCTATGACTTGAGTTGCTTTTAGTGGTACTATTTTCCAAAATGTTGAGAAAATCTTTGCAAAATAACATAATATAGTTTTCTCTTGATTTACACAGTAGTTACATTTTTGGAAAATTTAATAGATACTGTTAAATAAATTCATATATATATTATGTAATATGTATATATACATACACACAGGAATTAGGGTTAAGGTTCAGGTAATTGTACCAGTTAAAATTAAAAAACAAAAATCTGCAGAATGTAGAACAATTGATTGTAGTTTGGAACTTTGCTGAACTTGGCAAGACATCTAACATACCTGAGCTCCTTCTCACTAAATGCTAGAAACTTCCCAAACCTTGTTCTCAACCAAAATACTATGGCAGATTACAAAAATGTTCCTTAGAGACCTTCCATTGAATGACACTATGGTAAAAGAATAATTGTGAATTGACCGTGGGCGATTCCTCAGGGTGAGGTGCTTAGGCTACACATTTCATATACTGCCCATAAATGCCCAACAGAGGGCGTAGGTGGGAGCCAAAATCCACTGTGTGCTCAGTCCTTCCTGGAGGAAGGGGTAGGCAACTTCTCTTCCTTAAAAATGCATCTTCCTCTTCCCAAGGAACGGTCCAGAGAGATTACCTTTCCTTATTCTTACAAACGCACGATGAAAGCAAATTATGTACAAAATAATCAAGTGGGATACTCTCATATCTAATTAAGTATGTCTGAATATGAAGCAAGTGAGCACACACACACACAAAAAAAAAGAGTCCCGAAGTGGAAGAATGATTTCCTTAACACATATCCTTCATTCCAACATTATTGTAATTGTGGATAAATGTGTATTATAGCTTTTGACTGATCATTTCAGAGGTATGGAGGTCAGAGGGGGGAATGAAATTGCATTTAACCATCTTTGCCATAGACTCAGAGAGCCATCCTTTCTTCATCTGTACTATATTATAGCTGATTTTTTAGTGAAAACTCACCTCATTTGCAAAGTATTAATAGTCTTGTTACAGGTTAGGGGTAAGCCTGGAGATTAATCTTATCAAAATGTGTGACTAGATTGTATTTTGTTTATCTATTTCTCTACCAAGGACACTAGATGCATTTTACT